>NC_136979.1:18716231-18778731 GCF_032717465.1 Coenobita brevimanus | reverse complement strand
ACAGTGCAACAAGTTTTTACAAGTATCAGACTGTTCTAGTCTGATCACAAGCATCATTACAATTATCTCTAACCATGATGATTTATTAGGTAAGTCACACATGCAACAATAACATATCACATGCCCTTGAAGAGGTAAGCGGACCAGGCGGTCACGTGATGAAAGTTATGAGCCCTTGTATATGACGTGGTGATCGTCCAGAGTTCTTGAGACTTATGACTCTACCTTATTATAAGGAATATTTGGACATCTTAACTAGACATTTAGGCACTTAGAAAGTCATTGTATAGCCGTTTTTGTCTTCTGTCCAATGAACTCTGGCTGATCTGTAACTTGAAACATTATTATAAAGTCAAAATGTACATTACCGTAAGGCACTGCTGTGCTGATTTTCATTTTTTTAAAAGGCTGCAACAAAGTAATTCCTTTTGACAGTTTCAGGGCTCCCACTTTGCCACTCTAGGATTTCCCCAGATAAATGTGAAAACTTCCCTAGATTGGTGACAATTTCCCCAAAATCATATAACTGCCTTTTTGTCTAATGGCACTGTACTATCCCCGTTACTACTTCTATGACCGTAATTCTCTATCAGGTTCTGCATATGATCTTATATGTTGTATACTTCTGATGAGCAACTGGCAAAAATCACACAGTAGGCCTACTGCATTGTTTTGAAGAAACTCCCCATCTTAAATGGGTTTGCAGAAGAATAATGTCTTTCAGGGACTCATAATACATCAAAAATAGAATAGCATAACTTTCATTCGTCCACAAAGGTACTTAAGACTAATATTTCCTCATCTTAGAAAAAAGTAAAACTAAAGACAGTAGCTTGCAGTGAAGTGGAACCATGAGTACATGCCTTAATACCCTTGTTATTCTGTTAATGAAAAAAAAAAAAAAAAATAGGTACACCATATATCTTCAGTCAAAATCATACATATTTTATAGAAATACATATGCAGGATATATATAGGAAAAAAATACCTGCCTATTTGGAAACTGGAGTCATGTCTTAACTGAAAAAGAATTGAGAAATATATGAGGATAATAAATTACACATTACTTAGAAGTTAGAATTCCACTGAAATGTGTGGCATCATGCATTGGTAAAAAAAAAAAAAAAATACTGTGGCCTTATTTTCACTAAACTGAAACATCATCCATCACAGAACAGGTTTACAAGTACTGTAGATTAACCCTTTGACATGGCAGATGTCATTACACTTGTTAGATTATTTGAGTAACCCTAGACAATTACACTGAGTAGAGGTAAAACTACAGGCACTAAAAGGATTTATCTACTGTACTTGATCACCCCTTTTGATGGCGGTGATGTCCCGTTCCAGAAATTTGGACTTCCTTTCTGATTCTGATCCAAGATATCCCTAGATTTCTCTAAATTTTTCCGTTTCCCTAGATTTGTCACTAGAATCATTCTCGAATCTAGTGAAATTTCCCCCAAAAGTGGGAGCGCTGGACAGTTTGCGCCTAACTATTGTGACACTCTCCTAAGCTGAATATTATCTTGAGAAAACAAAAATGAGAGCATCGCTACGTCATCATAGGGAAGGGATTAATAGGATAAAATACAGTTAAAATACACATTTCTCGGGTTAGCTGCTAACTTCTCACTCAATCCCTCCTCCTACACGAAGTTCAGGCGCCCGTGTTCTTAAATTCTCACACAACTTTCTTCCAGGTTCGTTTCGTCGAATCATTTTTTTTTTTTTAATCCCTCTGATTGGTTCTATATTTGTGGTCCTTCCAACAACTTCCTGTATTTACTTATCTTTCTTTCCACCTTCCCGATCTTAAAGCAAATCAACGTGCTCCTTCCAGTGTTTGCTTCCCCATCACCAGGGACACAGCCAGAAATATAATTCGGTTGGGGGGGCGACAATGACTAACCATGAATAATACAAAAACACATAAACCTGTCCCCCCCCCCACGCCTCACACTTAAGGGCGCACTGCACTATACGTATTCCGTAGTTAAGTGTTCCACTAAGTTGCCTGTAGCTATTTGTGCTGACAAATTTCACCGAGAAATATGTTTTTTTATAATCATGAAAGGCTTTGTCTACCTCTTGCATCGTAAAAGGTACAGTTCCTGCTAATAAGACAGGTTATGCTGCCGAAAATGATCATCAGTATACAGTACAGTACAGGCTATCATCACAAACTGGCCGGTTGCATTTCTCAGTTCCTCTCCTTTCCAAAAATTTCATTGGACAACTCATTATCCTTGCTTTTAACACTATACCAATATATGCTTTTTTGTTATAATCCACATCACAGTATTTTCTCTCTTTAGGGCATGCATGCAACCTGAAAATGAGAAATATCTACTTGTTGACACCCAAAACTACCATAAATACAGCAAACTATAAAGTATAATAGTATATAATGCAAGGTTTTTCCTTGCGACAATCACAAATGAAATTGTTGTCCCAACTCACCCTGGGTAAAAAAAAAAAAAAAAAAAATAGTGGACCAGTCGGGACAATTGTCTATTAATCCTTCAGCACTGCTCTGCTGTAAAAATGTATTTTCTGGATGAATCACAAAAAACTGTAACAATTGATTATTTCATCCACCAAAAAGTAGACCTTTAGCTCTAAAACTGTGGGAGAGGAAAATTGGCAAAATATGTGTGTTTTCAAAAACGAAATTCTACAAAGGTCAAAATGCTACCCTTTCATATTTGCACATTTTTCATGCATTATTCATGGTTCTGTAGAAAACTAGTATTAACAACATGTGTAAAGCTGGGGTAGGGCTATTGAATAAGCACCACAAAATGGAAATGTCTTGGCCTTTGGCATTGCAGTGCCCACTGTCCCAACTCACCCTGTGTCCCGCACTGTCCCAACTCACAACACTCAACGCTAATATCTATGAAAATCCATCGTCTGTTAAATCACTTAGTTCAGTGATGATTTGTTTACTTCAGTGATGGTTGCCACACAGGGCACAAGTAGCTAAAGCCTGAAATATATCACAAGGAAAATCTTAAGCAATCATTGGCTTCCAGTTTCTGCGTGCACCTACACTTATGTAGAGCGTATGGCATGACATTATCATTTGTTATTATTACAGGCAGTAATAATATCCTCTACAATGTAATGCATTTGCCAAACATAAACTGACCTTTTAGAACTTGAACTCATGAAGCCCAATATACTTGATTGCTGCCGGAGCTTCCGTTTCATAATAAAGTGATCCAGGGAAACCCACGGAATACGTCTTTTCACTTCTTGTCACAGTACAGCGTGCAAGCAGCGTAATTAGCAAGTTGTATGGACTGGTCACTGGTGCAACACGATATGATGGGAATTGACTGATGACTGATGGCACAGGCAGGTGATGAGCGAGTGACACTCTGCTGATGGCCGCTAAACGTTGCCACGATAGTTATTTTTCTTACCAGTTTTGCAACATGTAGGCCTACATGTCCACAGGTACCTCTAACTAGTTAAGTAGATAAACCTTTAGTCGCTAAGTTTCTCGTTTTGAAGATAATGTGTCATAAGGTACATTAAAAAATTGACAATTTCGCAGAGCGACACACGTTTCTAGCTTACTTTCCTGCCTCCTCTTCTCACCTCTCTAGGTGCCAACGGCTCCCCGTGCGTAAGTTCGAATATCTGTCTCGCACCTAAAGTAAAGTAAGTCTTAAAAAGTGTATGTCTATACCAGGCATTTTACTCAGAACTGCATATTTTTTCAGTTCACTGTTCTCCAAATATGTGACATACCAAGTATTACACCCTGGATTAATAAGTATTCGACATTTAAGATTCGCAGTCTATCCCTGAACACACGTAGAAATTTTGGGGGCCGGGCCCCCGGGCCCCCCCTGGGTGCGCCACTGCTCATCACTTTCCTTTTATTGTCTAATTTTCTCAAATCTTCACGCTCTTGTTTCATGAATATATATATATATATATATATATATATATATATATATATATATATATATATATATATATATATATATATTAATAGATAGGCTGAAACCACTCAGCCTCCTCTACCCTCCTTCTCGTGGAGAAAGCAATAGCCAACATGACACTCCTTTTTGTTAATAGTTCCACACATTAACTGTTTCATGGTCGGGACAACTCGTAATACTTTACTTCAGCAAATCCTAAGCAACAATTAAATTCATCATCCTTAGTCGGCGCTACCGAAATATTCAATTGAAGTTAGTGGCAGATGATTTTATTTAGCTGAGAGTGAGTCATACTAGCCTGAGCATAAATACGAGTAACAGTAACCCTCCGGTGGCGTGGGGACAACACTACTACCACTATTTTGTTCCAGCTAACACCAGATGAATTTTTTACTGCTATGAAGAGTCGTAAAATCCTGAGTGTCAGCACTGGCATCATTAACCCCCTCATGGTAGGAAATATTGGAGTATTTTATTCCAGGCAACACCACAAGATCTTACTTACCAAAGGAGTCATAAGAGCCAGAGAATGTTAGCAAGATCTTGGCCAGGGTCACTACAAAATCATAATACTGTACTAGATATCCTTCTCTTGTTCTATATTTTTATCACCCCTCCCTTCCCTTGCAATATTTCGAGTCGGGAATGTTTATTTAGTAGATCCTCCCCCCTCCCTCACTCCTGGTTACGCCCTTCACAGGTCATCGTCCGCCTAAAAGATTCGTCTACTTAACCCCCCTCCCCCCACCTCTCATTCTTTCTGCGGCTGTACAATAGTTTACTCTCAGAAAGGCCCGCTGCCGTTAACCTTCCCTCCCCCTCCTCTCTCTCTCTCTCTCTCTCTCTCTCTCTCTCTCTCTCCCATATGCCTGGTAGCACAGTAATTTGATCTTGTCTACTTAAGGAGGAGCGAGGGAGACTGGCCAGATGTGGGGAAGGCAGGGAGAGGTAGGGAGATTGAGAGGGATAGAGGAGAGGGAATGCCCGCACCCCTAGCATCTAAGAAAAAAAATCTGAGACAACTACTATGACACCATTATCTTACTTAGCATCAGGGGTAATGTTTTTAGTTAAGCTTAGAAATTTCTTCCTAGACACGCAAATTAAGAAGGCTCACACAGCCTGCAAGTATGCCGAGCATATAAAGAGAAAGCAACAAAAACAATAGGAATACAAGATGAGAGCAATAAATAACCTAAACCTGGCAGCTACAGTGCATTACTGTTTTCTGTTTCACCTATTGTACGATCTTGGCCAAACTTTTTCCATTTCTACGAACTAATGTATGAAAGAACTGAGGCTGGAGTGCAATAATGGATAAACTAGGGGAGAAATGGAAGAGACGGAGATGGAGGTTCAGGACTATTCATATAGTCCACACAAGTGTCATTAACGCACAAAATTCTATTTTTCTTGTCTCATTCTTCCCCTGGAACACGACCTAGAGTTGTCGGTTGACTTCAAAGTGCCCAGCTATACTGCTAGATGAACAGCAACAGCGAGGAAACAAACTGTGTCCACCAGTCTGGCCGAACCCAGATTCAGACTCTGGTTTTTATAGCTGCGAGCTGTGTGTGCTAACCAGTGCACCAAGCCTCCCCTTAGGGAAGATAGGACGGAAGTTGTAGATAGGCGTGGGGATATGGGGGGTAGGTGGGGAGCAGGGAATGGGAGAAGGAAGGAGGGATGGGAGTGAGGAGACGGTGGAGGATGAAGGAGGAGCGGAGAAGGACACTGGGGAGGGATTTGGTAAGGGAGAAGGGAAGTAGTGGGGTCGGGAAGGAGAACAAACACAGAGAATGGAGCTGGAAAAGGGAGTGGGAGGAAGGAGAAGTGAGCGAGGGAACTTAGTGCAAACGATGATTTTGTCAGTACATGATTACTCACATATCCCCACCCCCATCAGCACCCAGACATGAATGCTTACAGGTCAACGGGAACAAAATGATACTCTCTGTCTTGCCGCCAACGAAATATTTATATTATATACAACGAAAACACAGATGATCAACATTCTCACCTCTGCTTTCAGCCCATCACATTCGCCCCTGAGAAGGTGCATTCAGTGTATAAAAGAAACCTAAAGCCAGTGATGACACTAACTTCGAAAGCAACAGACTGTTAAACAACTACAGACATGGAACACTGATAGTGTTATGAGTCCATATTATATTTACAAATCATAATAGATAGATATATAAATAGACAGATAGACAGCTGTATGCGAGCCTGGGAATGGGAAATGATCTTGCAAGTTACACTGAGGAAAAGCTGACGACAGATTAGGAAGTAGCCAGTCTGGAGATGATGCAGTTAGTTTGTCAGCGATACAGCAGGTGAACAAAGCCTAGTGACCATACACACACATACACACATACTCACACACGGGCTTCTAGAACTTTCCAACCACAGTGAACACACGTGACACGACTCCTGTTTCACCAGAATTTAGGAAAGAGAGCTCAGAGGAAGGAAGCTAGCCATAGAACAGGCAGGTAGTAGGGAGAAGGGCTTAGCAACATGGGAGAGAGAGAGAGAGAGAGAGAGAGACAGGAGGTAGCTCGAGGAACTCTACTTATACTCACTCGTGTGTGAGAGACTTTGTTAATATTTCCAAGACAAATAAAAATAGTCCCATACTATTCTTTACCTCTCCTGTCATTGCATGACAAATGGGAACCAAGATTATCTACTTACAATCTACTCAAGTATAACAACCGCTCGTCCACAAGTCTAATAGATAACTTTAACTACAATTATGTAACTACAAACAAGATGTAACTTTTATGTAACCTTAACTACAATTCTAAGGCCAACACAAATATGTAACAGTTGCATTAACAAAATATAACTACAATTATAAGGCCAACACAATTATGCATTACCACAATATTATGTAACAATTCATAAAATGTTACAATTATGTATTACTACAGTGTTACTACAATGTAACAATTACAATACAATCATGTAACAATTCACAATGTTATAATTATGTATTACCACAATTCTGTATTACCAGAATCATCTTACAAGTTAGGTGAAATATTAGACATTACTAAAGGGATAACTCAATGCTGTCCGCAACAAGGAGAAGGCCTACAAAAGGTACCGGAGCCAACCCACCCCTGAATCACATAATCTTTACGTTTCTGCCCGGAATCGTGCTAAGTCTGTTCTTCGCTCTACTAAAAATAATTTCATCCATACTAAATGCTCTCAACTCTCCAACTCGAATTCTTCCCGCTCCTTCTGGCACCTTGCCAAAAATCTTTCTAACAACTTTACCTCATCATCCTTCCCTCCTCTTTTCTACTCTGATGGTTCTGTAGCTATTTCTTCTACTGATAAAGCAGATCTCTTCACACAGACTTTCTCCTCCAATTCCACCTTAGACGATTCCGGTGCTGTTCCTCCATCACTTCCCCCCTCTGACTTCCTCATGGATGACATTAAAATTTCTTCAGTTGATGTATTTTCTGCCATTACTGGCCTCAGTACTAACAAGGCATATGGGCCTGATGGGGTCCCTCCTGTTGTTCTCAAAAACTGTGCTTCTGTGCTTACACCCTGCCTAGGCAAACTCTTTCGCCTTTGTCTGTCAACTTGTACCTTTCCTTCTTGCTGGAAGTTTGCTCTCATTCAGCCAGTCCCAAAGAAGGGTGACCACTCCCAACCCTCCAACTATCGTCCAATTGCTTTAACGTCCTGTATTTCAAAAGTTTTCGAGTCAATTCTTAATAGAAAAATTTTAAGGCATCTTTCCTATCACAACCTTCTTTCCGATCGTCAGTATGGGTTCCGTCAGGGACGCTCCACTGGCGATCTTCTCACCTACCTTTCAGACTCCTGGTCATCCTCCTTTCGGGACTTTGGCGAAAGCTTTGCCATTGCACTTGACATCTCAAAGGCTTTCGATCGAGTCTGGCATAAATCTTTAATTTCCAAACTGCCCTCCTACGGTTTCTATCCTTCTATCTGTGCCTTCATCGCTAGCTTCCTTTCTGGTCGTTCTATAGCTGCTGTCGTAGACGGCCATCGTTCTTCTCCTAGATCTATCAACAGTGGTGTTCCTCAGGGCTCTGTCCTATCACCAACTCTCTTCCTTTTATTCATCAATGATCTTCTAAGCTGTACATCTAACCCTATCCACTCATACGCTGATGACTCCACCCTTCACCTTTCCATTCGGTTCCCGCAACGCCCATCTCAACAGTTACTTCAAGAAACAAGGGATGAGGCTATGGCACACCTAATGTCTGACTTGGCTCATATCTCTGACTGGGGTAAAAATAATATGGTTGTCTTTAATGCATCTAAGACTCAGTTCTTACACCTATCAACCCGACAAAATCTTCCACAGGTATACCAACTAATGTTTAATAATATTCAGATTAATCCTGCATCATCCTTGAACATGCTTGGGGTTTCATTTACTCAGGACTTATCTTGGAAAGATCATATTACATCTCTTGTAAAATCTGCTTCCAAGAGATTGGGTGTGCTAAGCCGACTCCGCTCTTTCTTTACCCCTGCACAATTGTTGACTCTATACAGGGGTTTTATCCGCCCCTGTGTGGAGTACAACTCTCATGTGTGGGGAGGCTCCCCACATACAGCTCTTCTCAATAGGGTGGAGTCAAAGGCTTTTCGTCTCATTAACTCTCCTCCTCTTACTGACTCCCTTCAACCTCTGTCTCTTCGTCGCACTGTTGCATCTTTATCTCTTTTCTATCGCTACTTTAATGGTCACTGCTCCTCTGAACTGTCTGCTTGCATTCCTCCACCTCTACGACGGGCGCGTAGCACCCGTCTGGCAGCAAACTCTCATCCCTTTTCTGTCCAACTCTCTAATGCAAGAGTTAACCGTTACTCCCAGTCTTTCATTTATGCAACAGGTCAGCTCTGGAACTGTCTCCCTCTGTCTGTATTTCCTTCTGCCTATGATCTCCAGTCTTTCAAACGTAGTGTGTCCAGGCATCTCAAAATGATCGGATCTTGAATTTGGCTCTCTATTGTATTTTGTTTTTCTCTTGGAGGGAACTGTTACTGCGGGCTCATGCTTTTGGTTCCTTCTTCCTCGCATAAAAAAAAAAAAAAAAAATGTAATGTGTAACCCAGCAGTATTGCCATTGCACAATTATATGCGTACGTCTGTTGTACATGCACGTCTTACAAAGTGTCATACAACAACCATTGCATTTATTCAAATATGTATACAACTTGTTTAAAATGTAATATTACTGAATCATTGCAATTTACTATGAATATTATATGTATACAATATTATAATCAGTATTATGTACTAATAGATTAGCATGTGTCAATGATAATTGCTGTCGGAGGACCTTCAGCTGCGTGGACCGAGCAATGTTATGAGTCCATATTATATTTACAAATCATAATAGATAGATAGATAAATAGACAGATAGACAGCTCTATGCGAGCCTGGGAATGGGAAATGATCTTGCAAGTTACACTGAGGAAAAGCTGACGACAGATTAGGAAGTAGCCAGTCAGGAGATGATGCAGTTAGTTTGTCAGCGATACAGCAGGTGAACAAAGCCTAGTGACCATACACACACATACTCACACACAGGCTTCTAGAACTTTCCAACCACAGTGAACACACGTGACACGACTCCTGTTTCACCAGAATTTAGGAAAGAGAGCTCAGAAGAAGGAAGCTAGCCATAGAACAGGCAGGTAGTAGGGAGAAGGGCTTAGCAACATGGGAGAGAGAGAGAGAGAGAGAGAGAGAGAGAGAGAGAGAGAGAGAGACAGGAGATAGCTGGAGGAACTGTACTTATACTCACTCGTGTGTGAGAGACTTTGTTAATATCTCCAAGACAAATAAAAATAGTCCCATACTATTCTTTACCTCTCCTGTCATTGCAAATGGGAACCAAGATTATCTACTTACAATCTACTCAAGTATAACAACCGCTCGTCCACAAGTCTAATAGATAACTTCTCTACAAGTAACTACAAAGTCTTTTTATGACAATAGTTCCCTCGAGGATAAAAAATTATGAATCACCACAGCATCATAATCTTAAATAATTTGATGGGAAAAGTGATTAGCTTATCTTAGAAAGTATACCATAAACTAGAATGTGCTCAGAAAGCGCATACCTCCGCCAATGCCATTGCCATCCATTGCCATTAAAAAGGATCCGGGTCCGGATCCTGTCCACCTCAAAATTTAATTAATTCTTTCTTGGCCCATGGCCCTTTGAAAGTCATTGTGAAGTTTTGGAGATACTGTGTGGGATTCTCTGGATCCGGATGAAGATCTGCCCTCAAATTTTATTATTACTTCCTTGGGCCATGGCCAGCCTTCCACAAAAATTAATAAAAATCCGTTCATAACTTTTTTACTAATCCGGATCAGGATCCGTGGATAAAGGATCCGGATCCGGATCTGGACCCCTCTAAAATTAAATCAATTCTTTCTTGGTCCATGGCTCACATTTCCACAAACTTTCATTGACATTCATTGAGAACTTTTGGAGATATTGTGCGGATCTGGGTCAAAATTTAAACATTTCTTCCTTGGCCCTTGGCCCACCCATCCACAAAATTTCATCAAAGTCAGTCCATAACTTTTTGAGTAGTCCTGCTAACAGACAGAAAGACAAACAAACAGACAGACAAACCAACGCGGGGTAAAACGTAACCTCCTTGCAGAGGTAACTAGAAAGCACTCAGAGAGCACGTACCTCCATCAGTGCCATTACTATGAAAAAGGATCCGGATTCTGATCCGTGGATATACGATCCGATCCTTATCCGGATCCGTCCTCTAATTTAACCAACTCTTTATTGGTCCAAGGCCCACCTTTCTTGAAGAACTACTGGAGAAACTGTGCGAGATACAACAGATCTGGATCCGGATCCACCACAAAATTTAGTAGTAGTTTCTTCCTTGACCCATGGTCCACCCTTCCACAAAATCTCATGAAAATCCATCCATAAGTTTTTGAGAAATCTTGCTAACAGAAAGACAGACAGACAAACAAACAGACAAACAAACAAACTAGAAAACGCTAAGAGAGCGCATACCGTCGCCAGTACCATTACCATTACCATTAAAAAGGATGCGAAACAGAATCCGCCCCGAAATTTAATAAATTTTTTCTTGGTCCATGGCCCACCCTTCCACAATATTTCATTGAAAATTAATTGAGAACTTTTGGAGATATTGTGCGGGATACTCTGGATCCGGATCATGTTCCCCCCACAAATTTAATCCTTTCTTTTTTGGCCATGGCCCACCCTTCCACAAAATTTCATCAAAATGCGATCATATCTTTTTGAGTAATCCTGCTTACAGACAGACAGAAAAACAGACAAACAAACCAACTCGGCAAAACCATAACCTCCTTGGCGCAAGTAACAAGAAAATTGAACGACACACTCACCCTTAGCGTACCGGGTGAATATAGCAAAAAAAAAAAAAAAAAAAAAAAAAAGGAAGCGCGCTCCAATGCCATTGTCATTATAAAAGCATCCGGATCCGGATCCGTGGATATAGGATTCGGATCCGCCCAAAATTTAGTAAATCCTTTCTTTGTCCATGGCCAACCTTTCAACAAAATTTCGTTAATAATCATTGAGAACATTTGGAGATATTGTGCAGGATACTCTGGATCCGGATCCGCCCCAAAATCTAACCATTATTTTTCCCTTAGCCCATGGCTCACCCTTCCACAATATTTCATCAAAATCCGTTCTTGACTTTTTGAGTGATCCCGGATCCGGATGCGTGGATTTAGGATCCGGATCCAGAACCTGATCCGCCCCCAATTTAATCAACTCTTTGTTTGTCCATGACCCGTCTTTCCACAAAATTCCATTGAAATTTATTTAGAACTTTTGCAGATGTTGTGCTGGATAGTACGGATTCGGCCCAAAATTTAATAATTTGTTTCTTGGCCCATGACCTACCCTTCCATGAAATATCATCAAAATCGTTCATAACTTTTTGAGTTATCCTGCTAAATGACAAACAAATAAACAGAGAAGCAAATCAGTGCAGGTAAAAATGACCTCCTTGGTGGAGGTAACTAGAAAGTTTTCTGAGAGCGCATACCTCTGCCAATGCTGTTGAAAGGATCTGGATCCTGATCCGTGGAAAAAGGACCCGGATTCGGATCTTGGTCCGCCCCATAATTTAATCAATTTTTCCATGGTCCATGGCCCACCTTTCCACAATATTTCACTGAAATTCACTGAAAACGTTTGGAGATATTTTACGGGGTACTCAGGATCTGGAAACGGATCGGTCCCCGAATTTAATTTTCTTCCTTGGCCCATGACCCGCCCCTCCACAAAATTTCATCATAATCTGTTCATAACATTTTGAGTAATCACGGATCCGGGTCCGTGGATATAGGATCTGGATCCTCCCCCAAATTTAATCAATTCTTTCCAGGTCCATGACCCACCCATCCACAAAATTTCATTGAAATTCGTGGAAAACTCTTGAAGATATTGCACAGGATACTCCGGATCAGGATCAGGATCTGCCTCCAAATTTGATAATTTTTTCTTTGGCTCATGGCCCACCCTTCTATAAAATTTCATCAATATCCGTTCATAGCTTTTTGAGTAGTCCTGCCAACAAACAAACATACAGACAAACAAACAAACAAATAAACAAACAAACGCTGTCAAAAGCGTGACCTTGGCTGAGGTATCAAACCAACACCTGTAACACTAACAAACTAGAAAGTGCTCAGAGAGCACATATCTCCACCAGTGCCATTGCCATCCGGATTCGAATCAGCCCCCAAATTTAATAAATTCTTTCTTGTCCATAGTCCACCTTTCCAAAAAAATTTATTGAAATTCATTGAGAACTTTTGGAGATATTGCGATACTTCGGATCCGCATCCGGATCCACCCCCAAATTTAATAATTTCTTCCTTGTTACTTGGCCCACCCTTCCACAAAATTTCATCAAAATCCGTTCTTAACTTTTGAGTAATCTCGGATCCGGATCCTTTGATATAGGATCTGGATCCAGATGCAAAATTTATTCAACTTTTTCACTCCTAGCTCAGACTCTGTCGGGTGAGGAGGTCTGGCCTATTTCTCTCGAGCTCTGAACTCTGGTTCATTTACTCGTGAAGCATTTCGCCTGTTTTTCCTCGTTTTTTGGCCAGTTTTGACTTAGTCTCTGGCACTGAGGAAGCTTTTCTTTTGCTTTACAGGTTTTTTCTGTGACTTAGTCTCAGATTGCCTGGGTGTGAGTGGGAGTGTGTGTGTGTTTGTGACTGAGTGTGTGGGTGTTTTTTTTTTTTTTTTTTTTTTTTTTTTTTTTTGCCTGCCGTTAGTGTCCCTCACCGTAGTACGACGCCGAACCCTGAAGGGGTGCCGTTAGGGCACTTCCATGAAGGGGGGCCTTTAGGGCCTGGTTATAGGAGGCGGTGAGGGCGGCTCTGTTAGACTAGGGAAGACCCGAAAGGGGCAGTGGCGGGGCCTCCCATCGCCCTTTAGAGGGCGGGGAGCATAGGTTGCCCGTCACTGTAGGGACCTGGCCACTTTTTCTGTATTTTGTTTGCTTGTGTTTTTTTGAGTGGTTGTGTGTGTGAGGTGTATGCGCGTGTGTGTGTGTGTTTTGGACTGAGTTTTTTGGCCTGCTCCGGTGAGCACTATGAAGGGATCCAGCATCCCTAGGCCCCAGGGGCATTCCCGCCTCCCGCTTCCTCAGTCGAGGCCCTCCATCCCTTGCCCTGCCACAGGCACGAAGAGGGAGCGTCACTGCTCAGACTCGAGCTCCCACTCGTCAGCTCACGAGGCCGCGGGTGCTAACCCCTCTACCCCAACATCCACGAGAGTGGCACCTCGCTTGCGAGGTGACTCTACCCGCTCTGCTAAGGCAGCCCGCCGACATGAGGCTATGGAGGAGGTTGCACCTGCTCCACCATCTCTCTTTTCCACCAAGGGCACTTCGGAGGCTCCTGCTGCGACTCAGCTCTCCCCCTCTGCTGATCCCGCTCTGCATGTAGATGAGGGTTTCACCCCCGTGGTACGGAAGGGATCGAGGCGTGCTCGCCAGGGAAACGGCCCCTCTCCGGCAGTACGCACTGGGCCTCCCCTCAGGGATCCCTCTGCTGCTCGTCCCTCCGTGTCAGTAGCTGTGCGTCCGCCTCCCCGCTCTGCATTTCCAGCTTTCCGTGTGCCGGTACAGGACGGGCATGCGACGAGCTACGACGCCGTGGCTGCACTAGAGCGTCACCTGCCAGGGCTACGCTGCTCCAATCTCATGGGTCGGGATGGAAGCTCAGTGTTGGTGCCAAAGGACGAGGGAGCCTACGACCTCTTAAGAACAGCCCTGCAGGACGAGGCCTGCCCTGTAAAGCTAGTAGAGCTGACGCCTGGTCAACAGTCTACGAAGGCAGTGGTCATGGGCTATCCCTTGAGAATGCCCATAGAAATTCTCCTTCACCACCCTCAAGTCGAGGAGGCAACCCGATGCCAAAAAACGCGGACCCGAGAGGAGACTCGACAGGTCATTGTCACCCTGCGGGGTCCTCTGATCCCTGCCATAGACCTGGGGAACTGGGGAATATATCACCTTCGCCCCTTCACCCCGGAGCCTCTCCGTTGCTACCGCTGCCAACGCTACGGGCACCACCGTGCCAACTGCAACCGCCCCGTCATCTGCGGCATGTGCAGTGGCGGCCACGACACGGACGAGTGCCTCCAGCGGTACAAGGCGAAGCAACCAGTTGCGGCCAAGTGCCCCAACTGCTCCGGACGACACCACACCTGGCACCCCAGCTGCCCCACATGGGTTCACCGAGTGAACCAGGGTCGAGAGAGGCAGGTTGCTTTTGTAAAGGAAAGCCAGGCCACCAGCGCCACTCCAGCTCCCCCCGGCACTTTCATCTGGGGCCAACAGCGCCGCCCTCTCATCCAGCGCCCACCACCTCTCAGCGACCAGGAGTTCCCTCCATTGCCCTCAGCCCTGACTGTGGTCCAGACCACAGCAGAGGTCCACCGCCAGCAGCCGCCTGTCTCGCCAGCACTTCCACCTGTAGAGACCAGCCAGCCACTGACTGTTCCGCCACCAGTGCCTGGCTCCACACCCAGTCCACCAACCGCTCCTGCTCCTCCGGTGATCTCATTCACAACGGAGGAGCTCAGGACCTTTGCCACGGAGCTGGCGCTGACCCTCGCCAAAACAGTTGCCTTAACCCTCGACATCCCTCTCCCAACAGAGCCCCTTGCCGAAGCTGCCAATCGCCTAGTGGACCAGGCGATCGAAAGGAAGATGGCGAGCCTAGGTGCTCCTCTGTCCCCTCGCCGCCCAGCTCGTTCGGCAGGGCGACCCCGTCCCACACCGCACAGGTCTGCTCGCCCGTCCAAGAGAGTCAAGTCACGACCTCCCAATGCTCTGCCTTCGGCCGCACAGCTGCCTCGTCATCGACATCGTTTGGGGCAAACCCTAACACCATCAGGGTCCAAAGTGATGGACAGGGCCTCACCACTGCTGCAGGAGAACGACCGTCTGCAACTGTCGCCGGACGGCCAGTAGACCGCTCTCTCAGGCTCCTCCAGTGGAATTGCTTGGGAGCACGGAGCAAGCTCCCCCTTTTGCAGGAGGCGGCCGCACAGGACCGCCCTCATGTCATTCTCCTGCAGGAGACCCTGCTCCCAGGCAATTCCACTTTCCATCTCTCGGGATACACCACCCATCTCCTCCCGTATATTCGTGGCGTTACACGGGGATGTGCCGTTCTGGTCCAGGACCACATCGCGTGCACGGATTGTGAGTCCCCTCCTTTCTGTGGACCTGATGTGGAGGTTCAGGGCGTGGTTCTCCATCTGGCGACGTCGCCCCTGACGGTATACAATGTATACCGAAGCCAGAGGAGCACCCTGGAGTTGGGGGAACTTTTCTCCCAAGCTGCCAGGGGGGCAGTGTACATTGGGGGCGACTTCAATGCCCACCACGCCCTTCTGTCATCGCCTCTTCAGTCCAATGAAGCAGGACGGCACATTTCTTTACTTCTGGAGGAGATGGGTGGTGTCTCCCTCCTAAACAACACGACAGAGCCCACCCATATTGGAGGAGGTCGCCTCGACCTCTCCTTTATCTCAACCCCTCTGTCAGGCCTGGCGTCAAGGTCACTCCACCCACACCTTGCGAGTGACCACTTCGCTACTCTTATTGGCTTGCCTCTCGCCCCCCTCTCCCCTCCCCCACCTCCCACACCACGATGGGATCTACGCAAGGCGGATTGGGCGGCCTTTGACCGTGCTCTAATGGCGGCCTTTGTGACATCCTCTCCCGCCTCAGACCTCGAGAGCCGGGCAGATCAAGCAGCAAATATCTTTTCGCACGCTGCCTCTCTTGCCATTCCATTGCAGCGGCGCTCGGCGAGATGCTACCGGGACGGCTGGTTTTACTGCGACAGGGTCAGGGAATTGAACCAGAGGCTGAACGCAGCACGCAGGCAGTACCGGCGGCGCCGAACATCTCCGCACCGCCGGTACCTGGTTGCTGTGACTCGGCATGTGGTTGCTGAAAAGCGTCGCCTTAAAGAGGAGGCGTGGATCGGATGGTGTCGCACCCTAGATTCTCACTCCACACTCCGTGAGATGTGGGGGAGAATCAGGTCCATCTCCGATCCACGTCCTCCTCGTCTGCCCTCCCACCCTGACCCTGCCGCTGAGGCCAGCCGTCTTGCCCAGCATTTCGCTGACCGCTCAGCCTCTTCCAATCTCCCGCAGTCTGTCCGAGCCTTACAAGTGCAGCTGTCCGCCTCTCGCATTGCGGCCATTCAGACGGCGTGCAATACACCTGACCCCGCTGACTGTCCCATCACCAGCGGAGAGGTTCAAAAGTGCTGAGGCGCCGAAAGGACACTGCACCGGGGCTCGACGGGGTCACGTACTCCATTCTAACTCACGCTGGAGATTGCGGCAGAGAGCGTCTGCTTGATTTGCTTAACCTCTCGTGGTCTGAGGGGCGTCTACCGAGGTCGTGGAGGATGGCGGTCATTCACCCGATTCCGAAACCTCGCGATCCCACTGCCATGCGCCCCATCTCCCTGCTCAGTTGCTTTGCAAAGACAGCTGAGAGGGTTGTGCGGGCTCGTCTTGCTTGGCGGCTGGGACCACTGCACCCAAGGATTTATGCATATCACCCAGGCAGGAGTGCCACCCACTGCCTTGCATCATTCCTTGGGGAGCTGAGGGGCGGACGGGGGATGGCCATCTTCCTCGACCTCGAGAAGGCCTTTGAACTGGCGAACCCCACCGTTATCTTGGCAGCTCTTGCGGCCAGGGGAGTAGGGGGCAGGCTCATATCCTGGGTCCGGGATTTTTTTAGTGACCGCACTGCGGGGGTCCGCTTTCAGGGGCACCTCTCCCCTTTTTACCCGCATACTAATGGCACCCCCCAGGGAAGCGTTTTGAGCCCTATATTGTTTAATGTCCTGATGGAGGAGCTCCTTTTTGTTGAATATGGGCCTGGCATAACTCTTCTCTGTTACGCTGACGATCTGGCCCTCGTGTTTACACGGAGAGACTGTTTTCAACAGGCGGACTTGGCCCTTTCTCGGTTACACGCAAAGTGCAACGAGCTAGGCCTTAAAATCAACTTTGCTAAGACGAAGTGTCTGCCTTTTGGCCTCCGCCCCCCCGACTTTCCACTGCTGCTTGGAGGTCATCAGCTCTCCATGGTCACCGTCCACCAGTATCTGGGGGTTTGGCTAGATGGGGGCCTCACCTTTGCTTACCATGTACGGTATCTGAGGGAACGTGCTTCCACCCGAATGGCTGCTCTCAGATACCTCTCCAGGCGGAGTTTGGGGGCATCATTTTCTGTCCTCCGGACCTTTTATATTCACGCAATCCGATCTCTGGTGGACTACAGTGCCATCTGTCTAACTGGTCTCACTCCACCAGTGTCTCGATCTCTGGAGGTCATCCAGAACGATGCACTCCGCATCATGCTGGGTGCTCCACGTTGGACCCGGATTGTAAATCTGCGTATGGAGGGCGGGGTGCCGTCTCTGGCCCATCGCATTATGTTACGAGCGGCAATCGTCACACTGAAGATGATCCAGTGCCTGCCTCACCTGCCCGTCACTGCCCTCCTGAAACGCCTTCTCGGCCGCCCACCCGAGCCGGCCCCTCAGCGTGACTGGGCTCGCACCACGGCCGCTGTCATCCATGGACTGGGAGCTGCGGCGAGCCTCTGTCAAGACCCTGACTCCCCCTTTTCCGGATATGTTGATCCACCGCCATGGGATCCTCCTCTTTTTAATATAATTTGTCCATCGGAGGCCAAACCTCGCTCCTCAATACCAGCACTCCTTCGCCAGGAGGGTCTCAGTAGGGTGGCAGCTCTGGCCTCACCAGACTCAGCCATCTATTACACTGATGGCTCTGTTTCCCCTAATGGCGCAGCTGGAGCGGCCTTTGTCTCTGGGCTAATAGTGGAAGCTTGGCGACTCTCCTCAGGTGTATCCGCTTTCCAGGCGGAACTTGCGGCCATCCTGGGTGCTTTGCGCCATGCTCACCACCATCGTCGCAACCGAGTCATAATCCACACAGACTCTCTTTCCTCGATTCAGAGATTACGATCTTTCTCGCTGCATGACAACGTCTTCCTCCTAACAGCGATCCATACATTTGCATCACTTCTTGTCCATAGGGGCGCAACGATTAACCTGCACTGGCTCCCGGGACATGTGGGAATCAGTGGCAACGAGCGTGCTGATCACGCTGCGCGCTCAGCTTGTGATCTTCCAGACATCACATTTCCACTACGCCCTAGTCCCTCGCACCTCATCCACACTCTCACTGCCACCATAGGAAGACTATCCCTAGAGGACCATCAGCTGTGGGTCACGGAGGGCTCTTGCTCTGCAAAATGGTATGCTACTGCCACGTCCTATTCTCTCCTCCTGCCCCCCCCAGGTCTACCTAATTATATTGTAGTCCGGCTTCGAAGATTGCGTCTTGGGTTTCTCTGCTACAAGCAAATTGTGGGTATGGAGCCAGACCCATGTGCCCATTGCTTGTCCAGCTGTGAGGAGCCCCTTCTTCATTATCTTCTGGACTGCCCAGCCACCACCATGCTCAGGTCTGAGCTGGACTCGCCCCTTGCCCGATCTGGTGACGTATTTATGGACGCTGCAGCCGTTGTTGCCCGTGCTCCATTAAATATATTGATTACTACAGTAAAGGATTATCCTCCACCTCGCTAGAGCAAGTTTGCGCAAGTAGTGCGCACCTCTGACGGGCTCTCAGTTTGCCCGTGTCCCAGGAAACTGGGACAAATATCAAACAAACAAACAAACATTCAACTTTATCTTGGCTCATGGCTCACATTTGTACAAAATCGAGTTGAAAGTCACTGAGTTTTTTTTAGAAATTGTGTGGGATACTCCGAATCCGGATCCGGATCCACCGCCAAAATTGATAATTTCTTCCTTTACCCATGACCCACCCTTCCACAAACTTTCATCAAAGTCTGTTTATAACTTTTTGAGTAATCTCGAATCCGGATCCGGATGCTACCCAAAACTGAATCGTTTTTCTTGGTCCATGGCCCACCTTTCTACATAATTTCATTGAAATTCATTGAGAACTTTTGGAGATATTGTGCGGGACACTTCGGGTCCGGATTCGAATCCGCCGCCATATTTAATAATTTCTTCCTTGCCTCATGGCCCACCCTTCCACATTATTTCATCAAAATCCAATCATAACTTTTTTAGTAAAGTTGCTAACAGACAGACAGACAATCAAACTAACACGCCAGCAAAAACATAACCTCTTTGGC
Organism: Coenobita brevimanus; assembly: GCF_032717465.1. Classification (NCBI taxonomy): domain Eukaryota; kingdom Metazoa; phylum Arthropoda; class Malacostraca; order Decapoda; family Coenobitidae; genus Coenobita; species Coenobita brevimanus. The sequence goes on along the minus strand of NC_136979.1, from coordinate 18,758,962 downwards.
GGAGGTAGCAATTGCAATTAACCTACATCATACAACCGTACTGTTAACACTAGTTCTTATTCCCTGAGTGCACTTTCTTGACCAAACCCCTTCTCTTATTATTAACCACCTCCCCTCCCTCGCCCTCCAGAAAAATAAAAATGAGAGTGAGTGAGGAGAGGAGAAAGGAAAGAAAGGAGTGGATGTGGAAAGGGAAAATTAGGAACTAGGAAAAATGGGATAGAGAAGGTGGAAGAGGGAGTTGTGGAGGGCAGGGAGGAACAGAAGCTGGGGTTCTATTGGGACAGTGGTAGGAATAAGACGCAAGTCTCTCACTTTCCGTGCTGAATCTGATGCATTCAAAAAAAGGTTAACTTGCCCTACCCAAGCCTCTTTCCTTCCATTTTGCTTTTTGCCAGTACCCTCCCTGGTGACATGAACAGCCTTTGTTGTCAAAAAAATCTTCACACAAGGGAGGGTGCAAACTAGTTCTGACACTTTTTCCTTGGCAGTATAGGAATGTTAAGGGGTGCCATGTCCCACAGTAAGTTCACAGTACGCAGGGATAACGATCATCAAGAGCATAAAAGGTGCTGTTGTTATTACTTAGTCCCGGTCTGCCTGGCAAGCAGACCCATCGTCCACAGGTAAGTAAATGCCCCAGGATTTCCCCATAGGCTCTTTACACCATTGATGTTGTATCTGCATCTTAGTATGGTATGTTGTGTGCAGTGTGCCATTATATGTATGTGTGTATGTGTGTGTGTGTGTGTGTGTGTGTGGAGGATTGGGTGATGTCTTGAACTAATCCTAGCTATGTGGACTTGATTACTGTTATTAAAAAACCTCCTGACACCAGGCTCCCTGGACCGTATCCCCTTCTCATAACTTGGCTTATTGTCGTTATTTGTATTTTCCTTTCTTTTCTTACAGATCAGTTACAAATGATACAAACACACAAGAACTGTGTACTTACCTTCTGCTGCCGTTTTAGAGGTCATTGTGTCAACTGGCTAGTGTACTCTCTCTCTCTCTCTCTCTCTCTAGACACAGTATATATATATATATATATATATATATATATATATATATATATATATATATATATATATATATATATATAGATACTACGTCAGCAGGCTGGTTTATATCTCTACTATATAGTGCGTGGGTGGCTGACAGTTGTCAGTACACATGTACTTTGCCCCTCCAGGTGCCTCTTCCCCTCCCTACTCTGTCCCAGCTAGCCTCTCCCCGCACCCTCATGCACACGAGAGCCTGCCACATCACTCTCAGTGAGTTTAGCGTGATTTATAAGCATGCCCGGAAATTTTAAAACGTCCTCAGACGTGAACTGGCGCCTGTCGACCACATGTCCTCAGACGGATGCCCAGACATGAACCGGTGTCAGGCGGTTGATATCTCTGATAGCTGAATGTAGAGAGGGGGAGTTGTAGTACAGCGTTCTAATCAAGGTATTTTGCTGCCCGGAGCATGAAATGATCATTACTAGTGTTGGCATGTATGGAGGGGAAATATTGTCATTAAGTGTGTGGAAATGTTTGTGAATATAGGTATGTTGTGTACCTTTGTCATGCAATAACAGGGGTGTTGTGTGTTGGTGCAGGCTGCCAAGCAGAATTGTGCACCTCACAATATTACCAAGATTGTCTCTGAAAGAGAGGACTTTGCTTTCAAATAATAAGTGAGCTGTGTGAGTGGTTTCTGTTCAGCCTGTGATGATGCATAAGGTGTAGTTCTGAAAGGTCTGCAAGGTGTTTTGGTGGGTGCTGCAGTAGGCAGAGTGGGGGCCCTGGCTGGAGAGGCATAGGAAACCACTGACCTAATATAACTTTTTTGTAGAATAGGGAGAATGTTTCTTTTTGTTGTCCTATGATTGTCCCAGTAAATGCTCTGAGTACGTTGAGCTCAGGGAAACTGGTATGAAAGATACGTGTTCGTGGTGACTTGCCACAAAATTTGCTTGTGTACCAGATAAGCAGTTGGCAAGACAGCATTTGGTGCTGTATATTCTGGTGATTAGCTTGTATCAGGGATGGCATCAAAGGCTTTACTGTTGTCTATTGTTTTAAGCAGTGCATGTTGTGGGGTTTGTGCGGGATTGATGTCATCAGATGCATATTGCGTGAAGTTGGTTAGTAAGGTGTTTGTAGAATGTAGAGCTCTGAATCCTTATGAGGAAGCAAGAGGGGGCATGACGTGTGGCTTTGTTAAGTAGGGGGCATTTGTTAATCATTACTTGGATGGAATGCAAAGTAGTGTTGTGGGTCTTCACATGTAGGAGCAAGGATGTGTTGGATTGTTTTATTAAAGGATGGTGATGATACAGTAGTTCCATTTTTCAAATGCTGGGATCGTGCATGTGACCAGGTGTTGATGTTTGTTGAACCAGGATGCAGTGAGATCCAAAGTGTTTCAGGTGTAGATTGTTAAACCACCCGGCCCTGTGCTTGTAAAGTTATTTTTTTACTTGATAAAGTTACGTGTCTATTTTGCAGATGTAAAGGTTAGTGTAATGGTCGAGTGGAAAAACAGTGCATATGCAGAGAAGCTTGGTTTTCCCACTACTAGTTGGTTTAAGGTGAGTTAAGTTTGCACAGTGCTTTACGAGTATGGCAACTTCTACTTTGTTGAAAGGGATGTGCTGAATGTTGGTACTGATGGTGGCATGTGCTTGTTTGTGGTACAGTTATGCTTTTTTTTTTTTTTTTTTTTTTTTTTTAATCGAGTGGGGTCGGTGGAGTGGTTGAATGTTGTTACATACTTTGTTTCTTATTTTTGTTGTCAATTCCGTTGTTTACTTGGTGGAACCTGTGATGATGTCATGTGTCAGGGAGAAGGGAGTTGTGTTTGAGTGAATCGCACTGTTTTCTGAGATGAGCTATCTCCCGTGTAAAGTCTGAGTTGTAGTGTCTTCTCTTGACATGTGCAATATGGTGTTTGTCTATTTTAAATGTGATCTGGCTGAATTGTATGTTGTGCTTGTCAATTAGTGTACGTGTTGTTTAGTGAGCTGAAGTGATGTTAATTTTTTTCAGTCATTTTTATTTACTGTACACTTTTTGCAGTTTGTATAAGTAATATGCGATTGTTCTGGTTTGGAGTATATTCTGCTAGTGATGATGATGATAGGGTGCTAATCTAAAAGAAGTTTGGGTTTTTCCATAAGGTGGTTGTGTGTAACAGCATGGACGAGCAGAATGTCAGGGATGGAGGGAGATCGGAATGCTTGGTGCGAGAGGTAGGTATATTTTGTGGTATCACTGAGAATGTACAGGTTTTTGAACTGTGTTGCAGTATCAAGTAAATGCAGATACAAAGATGAGGAGCTACTGTACCAATCTTTCGGGGCAATCTTGGGGTAATTAGCAGCCATGAACAGCATAGTGCCAAATGTGAACCAAGGCCCTGTGTAGTACAGATGAAAACTCATGTGGCAAACTCTTCAGCAAGGAAACTGTAGTCTCCCTAAAGTAACTCGGATTCATCCTGGAGATTTCCACATTCCTGAAATGTAGGAAGTCAATTACAATGAGGAACATTCGAACACCTAATGAATATGAACTCGGATACTTCAAAACGGAGATCGAAGGACAACAAGCATAGACCAAAGTAGGGGATAATACACGTTTCCCAAGAACTAATGCTTATAAGCTCCAACTTAGATTAACAGAGGTGTTAACACCCCAAAGACATCTGACTGAGTTTGGCACAAATCTTTAATTTCCAAATTGTTCTCTTACAGTTTCTAAATTTCTATCTAAACTTTCGTCTCATTCTCCTCTGGTCGTTCTACAACTGCTATTCTAGATAGCCACTGTCTGTTCCACTTCTGAAGATATCATTGGTGTTCCTCAGGCTTCTATCCCACCACCAACTCTTACATCAATTAGTGAATGATCTTCTGAACTGCGCCTCTAGCCCTGTAGACACATGTGCTTATGACTCCATCCTTCACATTCCAACCGCTTCTATCAGTGTTCATCACAGCAACTGCTTCAGCAATCTTGGGATGAGACTATGGTAAAACAAATTTATCAATTGGCTGTCATTTGACTGGAGTAGAAAATATTTTGTTTGTAATGCATCAAAACTGAACCACTCTTACATCTTTCAATGGGTAAGAATTGTACGCAGGAATATCCTTTAATAAGCTCTCCATCGTCCTTCAATATTCTAGTGCTATATTTTTCTTGTGAGCAATCACAAAAAAGAAAAAAAAAATACCTCCCATTCTAAAACGCTTCCATGAGACTGAGTGTCCTAAGCCGACGAAGTGCTTTCTTTGCTCATGCACATCTATTGGCTTTGTACGGGGACTTTTTTCACCCCAGTGTAGAATGCAACTCCCACGTGAGGGATGGCTCCTAACATACAGCTCTTCCAAACCAGGTGGAGTCAGAGGCTCTTCATCTCATCAGCTCGCTCCCAGCCGTGCTGATGACTTCCCTGAGTCCCATAATATTGTTACCAAATACCTCCCACCAAAAGAAGAATGTATCATGTTCCTGGACATTAATAAAATATTAAGGACGCCACAACTATCATATATAATGAAAGATAAAAATGTTCGGGGCACGCACACACTTACACGCACACACACGCATGCACGCACGCATGCATGCACACACACACACACACACACACACACACACACACACACACACACACACACATATATATATATATATATATATATATATATATATATGGAGCCTCAGTGGTACAGTGGTAAAGTGTGCGTTTCGTGCACGGGTTGACCAGGGTTCGCGCCCCGCCAGGGTAATAAACTTTGGGAGTGTTCACCCGGCCACGTACTGCATTGGCGGACACAAGGGGTGCTCTGGTTGAACCAGTGTCGCTTACTGTAAAGTATCTTTGCACCCAGTCGGCTTGCGCGGGCCGATTACACTTGGTTCACAGACTACAGACACATCCAAAAGCCAACACTACAGTTACACTTACAAGCACTTCACACCCTACATACAATCTCTAAAAGATAGCCTAAGCCACTTGGTAGAGATACACGTATCGTCCCGATTTCGGTCGGGATAGGTCGGTCCTGCAGTGGATATTCAAAACGGCTGATTATGATGATGATGATAATGATTATATATATATATATATATATATATATATATATATATATATATATATATATATATATATGGAGCCTCTGTGGTACAGTGGTAGAGTGTGCGTTTCCCACGCTGGTGGACGCGGGTTTGCGTCCTGCCGGAGCTGTAAAAATTATAGGAAGCATTCACCGAGCCACTTACGCCTTTGGCGCACATAAGGGGTGCTGTGGTTGAACCAGTGTCGCATACTAGTACGCTTGCATCCAGTCGGCTTAAGGCAGGCTGATTACACTTGGTTCACAGACTACACACACATCTAAAGCCACTCCAGCATTACAGTCACTCTCACAAGCACTTTTCACCCTACATACAGTCTCTACCAGACAGCCTAAGCCACTGGGTAGAGATACATTGGCTGTATCGTCCCTGCTTCAGCAGGGATAGGCCGGTCCTGCAGTGGACACTCAACGGATGATTATATATATATATATATATATATATATATAACAATTCTGTGCTTCATTTGGGCAGGTAACAACACTGGAAGACACTTGCTCAGAATTTGTGCCAAGCAATAAAGAAATTCCTCCTGTTAGATGTGTATAAAGGAACATGACAAAATTATCTATCTTCATGGTGTAAATGTTGCAAACATTGCAGTCGTAGTTACCCCGCACTTTCGGGTAATTGCGATTTTTCATATTAATGCAAATCAAAGTACTACATTTCAGTTAACATCACTCACACCCTTCTTGTTAATGAAGAAACAATAGAACAAGCATGAATTGCACATTATACATATTGTTACGAAACAGTACCACATTTCAGTTAACATCATTAATAACCTTCTTGTTAATGAAGAAACAAAAGGACAAGCACGAATTGCACATTATACCTATAGTTATAAAACAGTTCCATTAATCTTTACATAACTCTTCTTGATGCCATTCCGACAGTCAGTCTCTTAACGAATAATCTGATCTTTAAAATTGCCCTTTTTGAAATTACCCTTACTGATTTCGGTTTTTTCTAAAACACCAACAATGTCGCTTATTGCTGTTGTGTGTATATCAGGCACTTTTGGTTCCTTAAAGGTACATGAGTTCATTTTCCCATGAACACTGTTTACCTTCCTAGAGTACCTTATGTCCCAGTGGGTGTTTTCTGGTTCCGCTAATTCCCAACATAGCAGTAGGCTTTCAGCTTGGTACCCTGGAAGTGGACCAAAACATAATCATCTTCATTCAGAGTCTGCCTTTGGTCAGTGGTACTGAGCCCAACAGTTAATTCCAGTGGTTCTGGTTTCTGATCAGCATCTTTCGGTTCCACTTAATGGGCAGCTTTATCTTCAGAATTTTGTTCACTTGCACTTGAGATGGTTGATAGATCCTCATCAGGATTACCTCCGCTGTCATCATCACTTTCATACAGTGGTCTCCCCGTAGACCGTTTCTGATTTGGACCGGCTTTCTGTGTTTTAGATGCACTTGATTCAAGCTGGTTGCAATATCGGTAGGTAACAAGCAGTTCCACATACATCAAATTGTGCCTTGGCTCTTTTCGCTTTTCCTCTTCCTTTCCCTGTGGGTGGATGAAGATTCACGCAGAGACTTGAGTTCTTCCAACACAAGGTCAGAGACATGTTGACGGCTGGTATCAGGATCTTGTAGATCTTCACGAATCTTAGCCAGAATCCTGTTAAGGCTGAGTAGGAAAATGGCACAACTTTTGAAGGCTTGTCTGGCTAGATCGGACATGTTGTCCATGCTATTTAGCAGTTTTGACAGCAGTTGGGGGAAGGAATTCTTTGGCAGAGTTGTTAGGTGAGCTCTTCGAACTATCAACCATTTTGTCAGGATCTCTCTCCCATGGCGCATTATGGGCCAATAGAATCCAGCATAAAGTGGCTGAAGTAGACCTGTAGAGTTTACAGGCAGGGACACATACTTGATATTGTGTTTTTCACACATTTCTAGGATATCAGCTCCAAAATGGGAAACTAAATTATCACCAATGATCACTTTTGTATCCTCCTTTCTTGGGCTGGACATGTATAGCATCACTACCTTCTTGAACTAGTCTACGATGCACGTGTGATCAAACCAGCCTGACTTTGTTCTGTTGTACCTAGTGCTAGTGGGCCCACCATATATCCAAGTATTTATTATATATTCCGCCTTGTACACGCCATATGGTGGGAAAATGTGGCCGCTTCCTGTTCGAGCAAGCACTACCGAGACAGAGGTCTTCGAAAAGTTCATCATACGTTTGGCATGCTCTGTGTCTCGTCGACACAGCATTAGTTGCCCCTTGAGGTCATCACATAAGCTAGTTTCATCGTAGTTTATTACATGTTCTGGTTTCACATTTCCAGCATCAACATAGCGTGGGAGATTTGCAAAGAATGTTTTATCAGCAGCTTCAGTCAAGCGAGCACATTTTCTTACCACATTTTGACACACAATGTGACTGATCAGAGCGTTGTAGCGCTTTATGAAACCTTAACCCCAGTCTTCACCTTGTAGCTCATTTACTACTAGAGTTGTCGATAAAAGGCATACATATTAATCTTCTACAAATTTTTATTACATTGCTGGTATCGTCGTCTTTACATTTATCTTCATACTGTTTACGTGTTTTCATTTTTTTCCTTCCGCACCACTATTTTTTTATTTTTTTATAAAAAACTTTCACTATTTGGTAAATATGTTAATACTGTTTCTCTTCTTTTTGTTTTAATGGTGCTGTTTCCGGTGTACAGGCTCTCATGATGAAACGTTCTTGTTTCGAAACGTTGGCCAGAAAAAAACATATGTGGGTCATATCTACGCTACTGTTCCTGTTCCTTATACGGCTGCGTTTTCCAAACAACAAATAGATTGCTGATGTATATATATATATATATATATATATATATCTATATATATATCTATATATATATATATATATATTTAGAGAGAGAGAGAGAGAGAGAGATAGATATAGATAGATAGATAGATAAGTAGATAGATAGATAGATAGATAGATAGATAGATTACTATATATATATATATATATATATATATATATATATATATATAGAGAGAGAGAGAGAGAGAGAGAGAGAGAGAGAGAGAGAGAGAGAGTTATATTTATATACAGTATATAATTATATATGTACAGACGTCGGAATAAGTTAGTTTCCTTTTTGCGTGGACTAAGGTGTTTGTAACACTGCACGGTGGAGAGGTATCCCCTCCTCCTCCCTTCCCTGTAGTCCCCCACTCCCACCCAACTCCCCCCACTTTTCTCTCCGACCCCATAACCCCACCTGGTACCCTCCATACTCTCGCTCACAGCCAGCTAGGGGTTACCGTACTTCTGGCACCTCTCTAATTTCGTGTAATCCAACTATTAAAGGAATACTACAGTATTTATCATAAACATCTCTTTCGACCGCCATCTCCCACACATCTCGTTTCCGTATTGAGTATTTTATGAAACAGTTTATATCTTGAAGCTACCAGTTGCGATGTCTGGAAGTGTTACCTTACACATTTCGTAATGGAAATGGGCTTAGCACGGAATAATAAACTTTCCTGCCTCTATATTTGCCCTAGTTTCATTTCCATCTAGACATAAGGTATGATGGAATTAAAGATTCTCTAGATGTTTTTTCTAAAATTATACAAAATGCTAATTATGACCAATAGATTTCTCACGTGACATTAAAACTATTTTAGCGCAGATGGCAGTACAGCCTTATATAGCTTCTGGTCTAGCTTATGTCAGTTGTAGAATGAAAAAAATATATGCTACATACTTTTTCATTATAAGTTATATGCAGTATGTGCCAACAATCGTATTACTTTCTTCAAAGGCAAAGGTGGTAAAAATGGTTCAACATAAAACATATTTACTAATACTTCAACGGCAGAGGTGGTAAAAAATGGATTAACATAGAATTTTACACAAAACAGTATGATTTCAATACATTTCCATTTTAATGTATTGGCAAGCTGTAATATGTAGGCGTTCAGAAACATCATTTTGATCCACCACAAATTAACATCTTACCAATATACACAAGAGATAAGTGATTAATGAATCATGTATTTATTTTAACAGTACTTTACTGACTCAAAAGTAATAACGCGTTTCATTATGTAAATATTATAGTAAGATACATTTTAGTTTCATTCATATATTATAGGCCTTGTGCAAACAACCTCGTTGTGTTTTAATAGCCAGTCCATCCCCCCTCCTTGGCCAAGACCTCCGCGAGTCTACGTGGCATTGATGATACCGTGTTGTAGATGATGTGGTGGTTAATACGGAACCTTTCCCATTCAGCCATAGTGTGTTGAAGGAGGGCCTGGGACGTCCTTTCTTGACCTTGCTCTCATGACTGCACAATATACTCCCAACAATTTTCTAACGGATTAAGGTCGCAGCTCTTACTGGGCCAGTCCAGAAGGTCGATGTCCCGTTGTTCATCAAACCACCGCCGGATGATATGAGCAGTGTGGATGGGACTCCTATCCTGTTAAGATAGATCATATACATATAAAACACGATGGTGCAAATATCATCAATAATCCATTGTATTATGCTTTTCAATATATAATAAACATAGTACCATACATAATTATAATGTATATAAATAATGTATTCACACCAGTGTCCTGTCGAACCAATTTGCATCCAAGACTTTGTCCTTAAATATGTTAATTGTGAATCTGTTTAACTGACAAGTACCATATGAGTTACTTTAAAATCTATATAATAAAATGCGTTTTAATTAGGTATAATTGTCACAATGTGATATGATATGATGTAAGCTACATGATTTACCTGCATGAACAAAACCCTCTCTGGGTAGGGCAACGCCATTGCTCGCACAGTAGGCACCATCACCTCTTCCAGTATTTCTAAATACTTGTCCGCTGTGAAGCGTCCCTCAATGCTGGCCAGTTCCCCTGCACCGTAAAGATGGATCCATCCCCACACGTTGCACGTTACGTGTCCACTCCTTGTGATATCATAAATATTAATATGATCATATCTGGTTCCAGGTTGCCGGTAGCAATGTAGAGGGCCATGTGTCGTCGATGAAAATGTCTTTTCATCCGAGAAAATAACCCTTCCCCAGTAATCCAAACCGTCGTTTATATGGGCTTGAGCAAAAGCCATCCGGTTTGCACGATGATCGTCTGTTAGTCTTTCCTTCTTTGCAGGGATCCGGTGGGTTATTCCATCCCGTTTCAGTCGATCTCGTACTATATCATCTGATACATCAAAGGGTAGAGAGTCCCGGATGGCCCTGGCATTGTTAATTGGAGTATTAGTTGCCTCAAGAATGATTGTCTGGTCTTGTTCTCGGGTAGTCTTTCTTGGTGCTCCACATCTTGGTTTGTCACACAGATCTCCCGACTGTTGCCACCTTCTCCACCACTTCCTGATGGTTGGCCGTGACAAACCCAGTTCCCTTGCACAGTCGTCCGTTGACATTCCCAAACGCTTCAGTCCAACTATTTGCCCCCGGAGAGCAACTTTGTCATGTAGCCGAGCCTGGGGCCGGATGCACTAACGCATTTACGGTCCCGTAACTCGCTACGGGCGGGGGAAAACGGAGCGGCGTCGGATGTTGGCATGCACTAAACACTTTTGGAGACCTTACGGGAGCCGGAGTTACGATCGCCGCTAAGGTTGGGCCCGACCAACCTTAACGTCTCCCGTATCTTTCAGACACCCGAAAATAAATTGAATTAAGCATTCTCTCGTGTAAAATAATTATTTCACTAAAGTGGGTAGTTAATAGAGGTGCTGTACAACAATATACAGTGCGATGAATTGTACATTAGTGTAAATTGGTGGTTTCAGTATGTGTTCATTAGTGTTCTACTGTATTATATGCTCATCAGTGTTGTGTAGTACTATAAATTAGTGTTTTACAGTATTAACGTATGCTTTAGGTTGGTAGAAAATTATAGTGAGCTTTAATGTAGTCTATAGTAGTGTACAGCAATGTTAGTGTGAAATAGTGTAAGGTGTAGTGCTGTAGAGTAGTATAATATGTTCTGTTGTGCAGTAGAGTATACCGTCAGGACAAGAAGGAGAATAGCTTAATATAGGTCAAGCCCCTAGAAAAAAAAATCCCTTTTCTAATATAGTTTCAAGATAGGTTAGGTTAATTTAAAATCAAGGTTAGGTTATTTTTGATTAGGTTAATTTTTGTTAGGTTAGGTTTGTTTATATGTGGACTGGATTATTGTAAGGTTAGCTTAGTTTAATTTGGGCTCATGTAAGGTTAGGTTAGCACTGGGTTAGGTTAGGTTAATTTAAGAATTAGGTTAGGTTAGGTTAAATGTTGGTTAGATTAGGTTTATTTTTGTTAGGTAAGATTTGTTTATTTTTGGATTGAGTAATGATAAGGTTAGCGATGTTAAACTAATGTTAGGCTAATTTAAGGTTAGGTGAGATTAGGTTGGTGTACTCTTAGCTTAAACTTGATTATTTTAAATTTAGGTTATTTAAGTTAGGGTAGTTTATTACTGGAATGGGGTGGGTTAAAATTATCTTAATTTATTAGGCTAGGCTAATTTAAGTTTAGGGTTATGTTGAGTTAGCATATGATAGTTGTGTGAACAGGACAAGGGGAATTTTGACATTTCAAGGGGTCAATTAATTAAAAAAAAAAAAAAAAAAGCCAAAACGGTCATAAAAGCCTGTTATGTTGGTTTGATTTTATGGTTTTTGGCTTTTGATTTGTGCCTTCTGAGAGTAAGGACAAAATTTGGATCCTCACATAATTGTTATGGCCACATAAAAGTACAAAATCTTAATATAAACAGATTATACCAAAATTATCACTAAAACCACTAAATTCCATGTCATAAAAATTTAAGATTAACCCGAGTATATATTTATTCAAAACTTCAAAGGAGGGATGGAATCCCTCTTGGGACTTAGAAAGGAATTATTCAGTATTTTCTGGCAAAAGTGAGGAATGACTGAGAACAGTATATATGTGAATCTCAGAGCAAGGTTAGGGTTGGATAAATTTAGCTTGTTAGGTCGATTATTATTATTATTTTTTTTTTTGGCTGGCTTAGGTTAGCTTGTTCTATGTGGCTCTTATGTTTCTTCAGCTAAGTTCTGTTAGGTTAGGTTGTTTAGTTAGGTATTGTTAGGTTGTTAGGTAAAGTGAAATTGTTTGGTTAAGGTTTGGTTAGGTTAGGCTCGTTGGCTTAGCTTAGGCTGTTCAGTTACCTTTGGTCAGGTTACTGTTAAGCAAAAAATAAAATAAAAAACTACACATATTTATTTTCTTTGCTGGAGCTTTTATCCAAGGGTGCTTTTTCTAGGGTGCTTTTGTTCAACATAAAATGTCAGGTACAGTACTGTACAGTGTACAACAGTGTCAGTTTAGTTTTGCAGAACGCACATTAATGTAGTAAGTGTTGTACGGCTGAAATGTTAAATATAAGAGCGATTCAGTCTGTACAGTATACTGAAGGCACTTTAATGTACTCGTACATTATTGTATAATAGTAATGTACAGTACTGCTGCACACATGCAGCAGTAGCTATGCTGGTAATATTGTGAGTAATGCTTTCTGCTCACTGCACTTCCCAAACTGACAACACTTCATATATTTCATCCAAGCCTGTCCTCTGTTTTGTTTTTGAGTTCTTCTCAGCTGAGAGTCAGTGTCACCAAACACGATGATTGGCTGAAGTGTCTAGGCAGAGAAGCATCCTGCGTTGTGATTGGCCAAAGCGACCATCAGCTGAGCGGGGAAAAATTCCCTCAAACACAGCGAGTTTTTCCCCGCCCTTAGCCTTACGGTCACCGTACGATGGTGGGAGAAATGTTAGTACATAGCAAAACACCGACTATCGTACGGGGACCGTAGCGGCGGCGGCCTTACGGGGACCTTACGGGGACGTGTTAGTGCATCCGCCTCCTGAGCCATAATAAGCGCGATATGGGTACTCAATGCGGGTGGGTTCGGTAGCTTTATGAGAGAGAGAATACTACTCCCTTGACAATGCTTCGGTATGAACCTTTCGAGTTTCAGTGGGAAATGAATCAGTATGAAGCGCTCTAGTCATCCTAATATTCGTATGCACGGTTTTCTGCGAAAAGTTTATATTAATGCATTTCTCTCTCTCTCTCTCTCTCTCTCTCTCTCTCTCTCTCTCTCTCTCTCTCTCTCTCTCTCTCTCATATACAGTAATTATATATATATATATATATATATATATATATATATATATATACAGTACTTATATATATATATATATAGAGATATATATATATATATATATATATATATATATATATATATATATATATATATTGCCAGACGCCTTAATCCCGTAAGGGATGGCCATTTGACTTTGAGTTATTTGTTTTACGGGGAGGGGCACTAACCTTCCACCAACCCACTTGTTGACACGTAGGGAGCACGTATGGTTTGGCTATATGGTTACCACCCAGAGTTGTTACATACGTCGACTTAAAAAGAGTTCAGGAGACTAAGGTATCAGGTTCGCTTGGGGGCTGTGGGTTTCTTGGCTTACAGGTAACCATTTGGCCTGTCACTCAATGTAAAGCCACCCTTAAAGGAAAGAAAAGCAATAAGGACAGGAAAGATGGGAGAAATAGGAAGAGAGGAGGGCAGACACAGAAAAAGAATGATAAGGGCTAAGGATGAAGTAGGCAGCACTACACCAAGTGAGTGGATAATGGTCGTCACCACCTACCGCCAGTACACACACACACACACACACACACACACATATATATATATATATATATATATATATATATATATATATATATATATATATAGAGAGTGTGTATAGGCTATTGCAATAGCAATTTCTGGCGCCAGAGATGGCTATTGCAATAGCAATTTCTGGCGCCAGAGATCTATTTCGATATCCCAGTGGTCGGAGCAGTTTTGGAGATCGTGGGAACGGCATGTCTCTTATCCCACGGAGTCGTATCGTTTATCTAATATACTGGGGAGTTATTGGTTACTCTGACAGAGGTGAGAGGAGTGACATGGGTAACCTATAGTGATTCGGGCTTGTGGGATGGCATCAGCTGTTTAAAAAGTCGGCGTTACAAATACCTACACACAATAGTCCGTTGGATTAGTCCTCAAAATCGCTAGATGGTTGCTATATGGCATAAAATGCTGGAATCTCTGCTGACAATTAGGTGCACCCCTTCAAATGTAGAATAAGATGGCTTAATTCCCGAGAAAGTAGCTAGCATTCATGTCACTTGATGTCATATTTTCCGCTAGATCGAAGTAATTATTTCTAGTTCCAGCGGTAACTGAGCTACATTGGCAACACTACACACTATAGGTGTAGGGAAAACTAGAGCATCGAGCGGTACGATGTCCATGGGTGACCCTGGCTGGTGATGGGGCATATAATTATGCCCGCAGGTGTGAGGAATAGATAAGGACCCACTCTGGGGTTCTGTGCAACATCTCCACCCACACCCACACCCTTGTCCAAACCAACGGAAATTAATGACGTCACCGTAACCGATAAGGTGCGATATCCCAATGGTCGTAATCAGAATACGTTATACATGTGTGTGTGTGTGTGTGTGTGTGTGTGTGTGTGTGTGTGTGTGTGCTTCCGTCCCTGTTGTGACATCGTTCCATTTTTTCACCTGCGTGTTTTCCTCTTCTCTGCTTCAGTTTCTCCTCTCACTCACTTTTTTTTTATCAGTATTTCTCCTGATTGTTCTTATCATTTCAAGTCTCTCTCTCTCTCTCTCTCTCTCTCTCTCTCTCTCTCGGAATAGAGATTGTTCTCACAATCTATATCTCCTTAATACGGCCACTTCCTGAGTTGCTGTGGAATTTTGGTGGCTTGAAAAAGACATACGTCGACTTAAAAAGAGTTCAGGAGACTAAGGTATCAGGTTCGCCTGGGGGCTGTGGGACTTTTTTTTTTTTTAGCAGAAACTCGTAGACTACGAGGTCAGCTCATTAAAGTGTTTAAAATCTGAATGGGTTTCACAATCATTACATAGAAAGTTGCTTACTCTTAACACGGACTTGGCACACAACCATGGCTGGAAGCTGTAAATGAGAAAATTTACCAGCAGAATTACTTGAAAACTTTTTCACGTGCAAGATCTGCTCCACATGGACCTGACTCAACATGGACGTTGTTAACACTACGGTAGAGAAGTTTAAGGGATTCATCGGCAGGATCTTACACTAGAATAAATGTGAACTGGATATGAATTCCCAGGCAAATAAGAAGTATCTCCACGGTATGGGCTGCTTAGTCATTAGGATCCTAACTTTTCCTTGTAACACCTGTGTGTGTGTGTGTGTGTGTGTGTGTGTGTGTGTGTGTAAAAGAGGTGTCTACTCCCGCAACATTTAATCACAGCAGATTTATTGTGTGTGTGTGTGTGTGTGTGTGTGTGTGTGTGTGTAAAACAGGTGTCTACTACCGCAACATTTAATCACAACAGATTCTGTGTGTGTGTGTGTGTGTGTGTGTGTGTGTGTAAAAGAGGTGTCTACTACCGCAACATTTAATCACAGCTGATTTATTCTCTCTCTCTCTCTCTCTCTCTCTCTCTCTCTCTCTCACTGTGTAGAAAAAGTAGAAAACTTTTTCCTAACTTAGTTTATGATATATACTGCACTATTCCTTTATTAGTTGTTCGGACTACACGTAATTTGAGAGGTGCCAGAAGTACGGTAACCCCTAGCAGGCTATGAGCGAGAGTATGGAGGGTATCGGGTGGGGTTATGGGGTCGGAGAGAAAAGTGGTGGGGTTTGGGTGGGAGTGTTGGACTATGAGGAAGGGAGGAGGAGGGGATACCTCTCCATCGAGCAGTGTTACAAACGCGGGAAAGGAAACGAACTTATTCCGACGTCTGTACATACATGCATACATAGATTGACTAACAGATACAATGTTAGTTGCCGCTTCACAAATACTGTTAGACGATATATTATAAACAATAACTAATTACAGGGCCAAACACAGTTTGAACCAATACTGATCATTCAGCTCTCACCAATGAGAGTACGATGATCTGAAATAACGTAACTTACCATAACAGTCACATAAGCCAGAACAAACGTACCCCTAAGCTACCACATCTCCATAATCATCACCATTGCATCAAGTCCACTTATCATCTCTTCTGCCGGACATAGCAGTACGAAATGAATAAATCAATAAATTAACTGAGCCATCTGTATGGGTGTCATAGATTCTCAATTACCAGACTTACAGTTGGAAGAGAAAGGCACAGAGGCGATAGATAGCCTACTGGACATCTGGTATGAGGCATTAAAAAAAAAAATAAAAAAAATAAAGACACTTGCAATCCCGACACGTACCAACAAAACTGTCATACGCAACACCAGGCCGAGACGTAACAAGTGCCCAGCACCGCTTCGCCACTATAGCCTACTGTACTTGGGCAAGGCTGATCATTCGATCATCATTGAGACACAAATACTTTTCCCAAAAGTTAATGAAAAATAGCAAAACGGAATATAACAAACATTTGGAGAAACACTAAAAAGGAAATGTAATAACAGTTGCAAGGAAACGAAAGCATTCAGGAAGGGAATATAACACCCGTGAGGAAAACCATACCAGTTCATGTACCTGAAAAGGGAAGAAGATAAAAAAAAGAAAAAAAGAAAATCGCATTTAACATAAGGAAGATTTGGATGTCAGTATCAAGGATAGCACCCGAGGACAACATCTACGATGTAAGGAATGGACCAGAAGTGATACTCTGGTCAGCTGTATTACATTGTGAATTCGAGTACATTATCATTAACCAATCCACTCTCAAGTAAAACTACGCACCACAATTTTTAAAAAATACAATGCCAAGATAAAGCAAAATCGTTACGACACACTAGCAAATTACTATATATATATATATATATATATATATATATATATATATATATATATATATAGTACAAACACTGAAACTACCGACAAGACCATGAAAACGAAATTTAAAGTTGCATTACGGTAGGATGGAAGTTTTTGGTAAACATAGAGACATCATGAAACCTAGTTTGCCAGTATATATAAAATGAAAAGTACAGACTCCGCAAAAGAAACTGACCGCACAGTGCAGTATATGTAAACATAAATCACACCCCGGGGAACATATTAATGATACGGACAAAACTAAGCGGCATAACTGCATCATTATACTTCGTCATGTTGCCCTTGGCCTTATTCAGAGTTTTAGGCATTTAAGCACGTCTGTTAAATTTTGGAAGCATTCTGATTTTCTTCAGTGACCCATATGTTGCGAATATCATCCACAAAGCGAGGGACTGACGAGGTCTTGCTTGATGTAAACCTGTACTTTCTTATAATTCCATGCATTTTCATTGGACCTCATATTCGGAGAATTACCTGGCGAATCCTGCACTTCAATGACATGATCTGAAAGGAATTTCATAGCCATTTTTGCCTTGTGACGAGGTAGCATCCTGCATAAAATGTGTGAAACCATGAATATCATAAAGGTGCAGGAGATGGTTGTCTTGCACCTGCATATACCGGCCAGCATTCACTGGTGTAGTTTTGAGAAGGAAGGAAGTAGAGGCTTCAACTGCCCACTTCCATAGTAATTAACTCAACATCATTATGCTATCACTGAGCTTGACTGACGTTGCGAGGCCTCCTTACCCGCCTAATATGAGGTCAAAAACGCATAAACGTGCCTTCATCAGAGAACATCATCTACCTTTAGTCTTCTGGGGTCCAGTCTTTGTATTTCCTTGCAAATCAAGGCGTTTCTGGCGCATTTGTTTGGTCACATGTGGATTCTTAGCTGGCAAGCGTGATGGCAAGTTGAGGTACTTCTGGAGCTGGGACACCTGGCAGGAACCAGAGATGGATAACTTTGAGATGTACAACCGTATTATCAAGAGCTTTAAGCATCCCAAACCTTAAGAGACTGTCTGTAGCCCTCGTTGTCTTCAGTTGTCATCTGGACGATGTTTTTTTCTGGCGGGACAACATTTGATGGGAGGCCAAAACTCTCTCCTCACCGATCGTTCTAACCATCTGGTTCGTCGGGCTATTCCTTTGGTAGGAACGTTCTCCTACCTCTAGATGAGAATACAAGCCCCCACCCCCCTTTTTTTTTTCATTAGTATGACCGGTAGCACCCATATCTAATCGCTAGAGTGCACACAATAACATCAAATACAGCAGGAAACAACCTCCAAGGGATCTGGCTAAGAGTGAAATCTTCAGTACTACCTTATAGCTCAGCTAGTAGGTGACTGAGCTAGGTTTAAACACTACGTTCACTTAAAGCAAGCCTTAGAGGGAAGGAAGATGTCACAGACAGATCTCGAACTGACAGTATGGCGTGCATTGCATATGAAACAGGCCGCATCTGACCATTGTATTTTGGGGCAGAGCAGCCAGTGTCTTTTGTGTAGTCTGTTTACGACGAATGTAAAATCCCAGCTATGACGTACATATGTGAGACCCGGAAACTGACAAAATCAGTGGAAAACAAAAAAAATCCACTCTCAAAGAACAAAGGAAAGGACAACGTTGGGAATATCTGTGAGAGAAAGTAAAAGATCAACTTATATGAGTGAGCAGACTGCTGTCAAGGTCATTATAGAAGTTACAATATTAAAGAACGGAAATGGAGGTGGGCAGGTCGTGTAGCAAGAAAAAGGGGAAGTCGATAGAGCAAGAGACTGACTGACTGAACTCCAAGGGATTGCAAGCATAGCAGAAAAGGCCAGACAGGAAAGGGAGATGAGAAAAAGAAGTTTACAGGCAAAACCTGGCAGAGATTGGCTCAGTCAGGGAATTCGTGGAGAAGGTTGGGGGAGAATTTGTTCAACAATGGGCTTGAAATATCTGATGGTGATGATGACGATGATGAAGACGATGATGATTACATATATATATATATATATATATATATATATATATATATATATATATAGATAGATAGATAGATAGATAGATAGATAGATAGATATAGATATAGATAGATAGATAGAGAGAGAGAGAGAGAGAGAGAGATGTGTGTGTGTGTGTGTGTGAGCATATAGGATTTAATATCTTTCTCATCATATACAGTGTTATTTTTCAACCCTATAATTACCTGAACGATGCAAAGAACCGCAAATCACCGTGACACACAAACTAGATAAATCACACACTGACCCAAAAAATTACGGATTCATCTCACTTAGGAAGTCCCAAGTAAAGTATTCTCGAAGATCACAACTCTGACTCAAATGGCACCTTGAAGACACCAACTTGTATAAAGCTCACTACTGAGTTTGCACAGGTACAGGTTTATCATCAGCGATCTCGATAGTCGCGAAAAAGCAATACCTGAAGGACAGAACAAAATAACTTCAGTTATCCACTCAGACATTAGTAAGGCTTTCATTAAGGTCTAGACAAAAGGTCACCATTACATGCTACTACAATTATTGGGCCTCCCAGAAGTCACAGGAAAGCTACTCGGTTCCTTTCTTGAACGTCGAATAGCAGCTATTTCAGTTGACAAATGAACCTCACCAGTCACCAGCCTTCTCAAAGTTTCCCAGCACAAGCTATACGAGTATAACCCGCCCTGTTCAAAATATACGTGGCAGAGCCAGTATGAAACATCTGTACATTTTTTTTTTTTTTAATGCCAGTAGCAGCAAGCATAATGACACATCAAATGTTAACTGTAACTGAGTATGACTCCATCTAAAAAAAGGAGAAGGGGGCGGGGCGGGGAATGCACTAACGAAAACATACATAGAAAAATTTACACTAGTAACACTTGTGAGTTAAAAAGGAATAGTGACAATGACTGAGGAAACAATGCACCGCATCAAAATAGCTGTAATATTTCTGGCGAAATGTTAGTATCGGGATGACAGTGGAGCACATTAACAACAAAAAACTGTATCTTCTTTGAGAATTCTTGTATTTGCCGGAGAAACGGAAACTCTATTTAGTAAAAAAAAAAAAAAAAATGTTTCTGCCAATTCTGTATTATTCCACCATACCAACAAAAATGGACGTTTGCTCGAAGTTTCGTCACTGACTAAGCATATCCATAAACTGGGAGAACGTTGGAACAACACAACAAACTGAAGGACAAACTTACCAGCATCCACCTAAAGGGAGCAGCAAGTGAGATTTTGGAAGATTTAACGACAGTGTTTTGGAAATTTCAGCCATATACATAACAAGCTGCAGTGGAACACGAACATGCATTATAGCGGGCTCCTCTGAAGCCACAATCCACGGAGAGCACCTCTACCAGTATCCATCCAATATATTACCACTATGCCGGGATTCGAACCCGGGACTCTCAGGTGAGAGCCAGGCATCATTCCGCTACACCCTGGCCAGGTAAATATTGTCTCATATTGTCACAATCCTTTGACCAATGTTCCGCCCCCATTGTGGGCCTGAAGAGGGTGACACAACCCCCTGGCACTCTGGCTAGTAGATGCTTTTATTCTATCCCAAGCACTTACGGCAAGTCAGATTGAATAAAGGAACCTGTACTTTACACAGGAAAAATCACCCAGTATAGTACTACTATGCCGGGAATGGAACCCGGGTCTTTCAGGTGAGAGCCAGACAACAATCCACAACACCACAACCAGGTAAAAGTTAACTTACATCGTCATGATCTTGCAACCAATGTTCCTCCTCCCCCACTGTGGGCCTGAAGAGGATGAGACAACCCCCTGGCACTCTGGCAAGTAGATGCTTTTATTCTATCCCAAGTACTTACGGCAAGTCAGAATGAATAAAGAAACCTGTACTTTACACAGGAAAATTCATTATACTCAAAGATCTTGAAACCAATGTCTCTGACACAAAACAATGGAGAGCCTTCTGCAGCGAAGGAACCATTCATCTCGAAGAGGCTCAGAACCTGGCCAGAAAAAAGCATAGACAGTGGAGACACACCCAAAATAGAGTACCCACACCAAACCCAGACTTGACATGACGACTGTGTTGCAAAGTGTGCGGAATCAGGATTGGTCTGCACAGTCACATGTTGGCACTAAAGACAATGGAAGTACAACAGGCGTCATCTTCTGTAGCACAAGGACAGCTTTAAGTGTGTGTGTGGGGGGGGGGTTGGTGTTTACAAAAGAACTAAGTTTTTATTTGATTTCAATGAAACTAATGATAGGGAGAGAGAAACAACTAAGGAGTTGACCTATGGCTCTTTTAAATCAAAGGTCCAGGTCACAGTGCCTAGTCAAAGTTTGACTTAGCAAGATCAACTTACGATGTTTTAAACCGATTTAGACTAAACTTGGTTGAAGACTTGAAAGTAATGCAAAAACGAAGGGGTTCTATTTTGAGAACAATCTGTTGAAGCACAAGGGCACAAGGCATAGTGTGTCTGAGTGTGAAACAGATAGCCAATAATTTTGATCTGACCTTGACCAAAGTTGGCGGAAGATTCATGATCAGCCAATGGGTTAACACACTGTCTTAAGAACATTAGGTCAAAAGTGAATGTCACATGGCAAGGTTAACTTAAAGTTTCTGTTCGGTTTATATTACACTTAATGGAAGGGTTAACGGTAAGTCAGAGATTAAATAATTCTATTTTGAGATGAGTCAGTTAAAGGCCAAGGTCACAGGGGAAGGTCAAGTGTCTAGGTCACCAGACAAGGTCAAATCAAACATTTTCTTTTATTTGGACTTGATGGAAGTGTTAATAATCAGGTAAGAACAAAATAATGCTTTAAGGGGAGTGTCTGGATGAATTACAAAAAGTGATTGGAGAGGAATGAAAAATTTTCCATAAATATTATCTTTCAGAAGATGTATTTTGGGCATGTTTTCAGTTTTCTAGAATAATACTTTGGAGAGTGAAAAATTCAATTTGGTGATTTTTGGCGATTTTTGGCGATTTTCAAAATCTATCTAGTCCTACGATTTTCCAGCAACCTGACTGAAATTATTACCATGTATAGTCCCTACACTGAGCATCACAAAAACACTCACAGATTTTCAATATACTTTTCAGTGTTTACAATATATATATATATATATATATATATATATATATATATATATATATATATATATATATATATATTTTTAAAAAGTATTTTTTCAGCAATTTGAAAATTTCCCTTCCCCTAAAACGTACGATAAAATAAAAAGTCATTTTCATGTAGTCAGACTAATGTTTAAGAAGCTGACAAAAATTCATGATTACAGGTTTAATAATAAGGAAGTAGATAGCTGAATAATAAAACTTACAATTTTTCGAAATGTGCATCTGCAGTTACATAAACTATGGCTAGTGCTGCCGTTATGACCTTTTTGTGGTATATACGTTATATACATTTATGCCTAAATAGACTCTGGTACCTTGTTCCCGGAGGATATACTCGTACATATACCCTGAAAGTAATAAAGCAACAGATATTCCTCTAAAGCATATAGTTTTAATACCTTCAGTGTCGCAAAGGACACCAAGAAGCAGAAGTAAGGATGACTCCTACCCACAGTTGTAGTCCAGGATTGTCACTTGATATGTAAACCTTGTTCTTTTACTTCTTTACATCATAATAAGCGTTAAAAGTCATGAAAATATCGATTTTTTGGGGGGGAGAATAACAACAGCATACACGGTGCGCTCGACTAGTGTTCTTTCTTTAATGGAATATTAATAAAAAAGTACCCATAACTCCCCCCCCGCCCCCAAAATCGACGAGTTGCCATAATACTTGGCACAACGGCCAAGAAAGCCTGCCTGAACTTACAGAAACTTTTTCTAATGCTTGATAATTTTCACAAATTTCACCCTGATACTCCTCAAGAGTGATTGGTTGAAAGTCAAGGTCACAAGGCAAAGTCAAATATTCCTTGGTTGCACCAGTTGGTGGACGCGGGTGGTGCACTCACTGAGTGCTCCTTCTTATTCATTAATGGAAAAAAAAATAAACTGGGCTTGTCACCTACCTCCTCCAGTATGGTGACAGATTTCTCGTTTTGCTCATGCAATCAGCAAACGATGCTATTCAAATTATAAAGGACTGTAAATGGTGAATAGGTTAATGAGGGTTATAAGTAACCATCTCCAGTTCAAAGAATGTCTCTGAAACTAAGGACATTTGTCCACAGATAGCAAAAGTAATGTAGATAAGATGTCGTCATATTAAAGGCTTTCTGATGAAGAGTGGGGACTTGTGTGTTTGGAAAATATTTTTTTAATCTATATTTTCTGTCATCCAATTCTAATTTTGTTCTGTCATGAGCGTAGGGACTGAAGCTAGGCTATTTACTCCCGACGTTTAAGGCAAGAATGACCAACCGCGCCGGCCCCTGAGTGGTAGTATGTGAGCAATGAAGCCCAGCCACTACACGGATGTAAACCCATATGGTCTTCATCTCGTTGAAATACTATGAACCACTAGACCACCAAGCTTCCACATGCATATGTGATTGCCACTTAATGTATGAAAAATGGTCTCCTGAGTTAGAGGAAACTGTTTGGCTTGTCATTCAGTACAGATCCACCTTCGTTGGAGGGTAACCACATCTCTACTATAAAAGCATCTCTCTCTCTCTCTCTCTCTCTCTCTCTCTCTCTCTCTCTCTCACTCTCATTCTCTTTCTCTCTCTCTCTCTCTCTTTCCGTGTGTGTGTGTGTGTGTGTGTGTGTGTGTGTATGTGTGGGTGTAAAACTGCGAGTCATCATCTGATGGTCCAAGCTTGGTGGCCAGGTGGGTGAGCTGTTGGGGGAACGGATGGAGTGGGTTGTGGATGGGTGGACAGAAAAAGAGGGCAGTGTGAATGGTTGGAGTGGGTGGACAAAGTGGGTGGGGTGTAGATGTGGGTGGGGTGAATGTGTGTGCAGGGTGTGGTGGGAGGATGAGTGGGCATGGTGTGGTTGATGTATGGGTGGTGTGGGGTGGGCTTATTTGTCGGTTGTACACATGGGTTGAGTGGGTGGGCTTTGTGGGTGATTGTGTGGGCTTAGTGGACTGATGGGCGAAAATATGTCCACTGGGGAATGGGTCTATAGGGTAAATTTGTTTATTGCTGGAATACCTCCATGCTGGAAAGCCGGTCCATGGGAGATACGCCCTTGGGAAACTGGGCTCAAGTGGAAACAAACATCCAGTGGTTAAATATGGTTCAAGGAGGAAATAGGCCCATGTGAGAAAATAGGATCATGTGGAAATTTGGTGTGTGGCAGTGCGGAGAATTTGGGTCCATGGGGGAAAGTAGGTCTATGGAGAAAATAAATTCATGGGGAAAAATATGTCCATGGATGGAAAATAATAATGTCCATTGGAACATAAGTCATTTGAGGGAAAATAGCTCCATAGGAGAAAAATAAATCCCTAGGGACAAATACATCCATGGAAGAAAATAGGTGCAGGGGAGAAAAATAGTCCAGGGGAGGATATAGGTCCATGGGGAAAAAATAGGTCCCTGGGTAAATAAGTAAGTCCATGGGAGAAGGTGGGTATTTAAGATAAAAAATCGATCTGTGCTTAAAATAGATCTTTAAGGGAAAATAACCTCATGGAGAAAAAAAGGTTCATCTGGAAAACTGGTCCTTGGGAAAATGGGTCCATGGGGAAAAATGGGCCCATGAGGGAAAAACTGGTACAGGAAGGAAAATGAGTCAATGAGATGAAAATAGGTCAGCTGGGGAAAATAAGTGAGTGTGGAGCTGACTCCAGGATGGTGTAGCCGGATACGGGCTTATGTGCTAATATATAACCAAATGGTCGCTCGGTGGTCTGGTGGCCTACGGTGCTTCAACAAGATTAGGCTGGCATAAACTTTTATAATTTCACATATTCAAAAATTATCTTTCTATAAATTATCTTTCCCTAGTACAGTCACATGTCATTTTGTTTTGACCAACGTAAGACGAATTCATTCAACAACATGAAATCATGTACGAGGAAACTGTTAACCTCTTCAGTCATATTATAACTTTTTAGTTTAATTTTTCCGACTCCAGACAACTTTACTCAGAGTAAGAGAGACAGATCGTAGTGCAGAGTTTAGAAAAACTTCAATAACCCTTTCGCTACGAAATTCTATCATAAGCCGAATAAACCTCTTTGCTTTACTAATTTTAAACTAAAGAATATCACTGTAATAAAGTGGTAAAAACAAGGGTGATTCAAGAACGATTCAAGACGGGAAACATTAAGAAGCAAAGCTTAGGTCAGATAGAATTATACCTACCTATATTTCAAAAGCCAGACGCCATGATCTCGTAATGGGTGGCAGTTTGTCTGTGAGTTAGTGGTTTTACGTGGAGGGGCAATAACCCTCCTTCAAACCACTTGTTGACACACACGGAACACGTACTGGTTGGTTATATGGTTACCACCCAGCGTCGTAAATGGTTACCTTGTTTTCAGAAAACCATTTGGGTTGTTGTTCAATGTATAGCACTTGAAAAGGAAAGAAAAGTAATAAAAGGTGACAGGAAATATGGGAGAAATAAAAAGAGAGTGGGGCAGATACAAAGAAAAGATAATCAATGTGAAGGAAGAAGTAGGCAGCACTACATGAATTGAGTGGATGATGGTCGCCACCAGCTACCACAAACAGAATTATACCTACTTGCTGATATTATCTTAAATGTCAGTACACAACAGTGGTGACAAACATGTTTGAAGAGAGTTCAGGTCGAGCTAAATTTATTGAATCCTCACAGTAATCACTGTATCGTTATGTCGATGTTCTTGTTACCACACATGAGGCTCGCAGGATATTCACCTACCACGTGGACTCTATCTATCTATCTATCTATTGCCAGACGCCTCAATCCCGTTTGGGGTGGCCACAAACAAATCGCCTCCAAGTCGCCCTGTCCCCCGCCATTTCACTGCCCTGCTCCCAACTCACACCCCCCTCTCTCATATACCTCTCCACCCCATCCCTCCATCTCATCCTCGGCCTCCCCCTCCCTCTTCCCCCCTCCACCTCACTCACATACACTCTCTTCGTCAGTCTTTCACCCTCCATCCTCTCCACATGGCCAAACCACCTCAGTGTGTTCCTCATAACGCTTCCTATCACATCCACATCCACACCACAACTCTCCTTTATATCCTCATTCGTCAGCCTGTCTCTCCACGTGACTCCACAGGCTTCTCTTAAATAACTCATTTCCACTGCTCTCACTCTTGACTTGTGTCCTTCCAACAATGTCCAAGCTTCACTTCCGTAAGTTAGAGTTGGTATCACAAAACTGTCATATAGTAACTTTTTCACTTCCATGCTCACTTCCCTGTTTCTTATCAATGCTTTCAAGGAACCAGCAACCTTTCTTCCCTGCTGTACCCTTTCAAGCACTTCACCCTCCAAACCTCCATCCTTACTCATCACACTACCCAAGTACTTAAACGTATTCACATTTTCCAATTCCTCACCATCTAACCTCGCTGTACATTCACTAACTTCACCTCTCTCAAAGACCATCACTTTACTCTTCCCTACATTCACCTTTAGATTCCGTTTCTTACACACTCTCTCAAACTCATCCACCAAGCCATGCAGCTCCCCTTCGTATTCACTCAACAACACAGTATCATCTGCTAACAACAGTACAGGGAGTTTCCAAACACTATCCTCTCTCACCAGGGCCACTCCAACATCCACTGCCCTACCTTGTACCTCTTTTATTACCCCATCCATGTACAGATTGAACAACCATGGAGACATGACACATCCCTGTTTCAACCCAACTTTCAAAGAGAAAAATTCACTTAGTTCACCATCCACACGCACTGCAGCCTTCGCACCATCGCACATGGACTCGATACAATATATTTGACCAAAATTTGTAAAGTGAAAGAACCGGATATAATGGTCCAAAGGCTGTTGTATATATGGGCTAATACAATCATGATGAGCACATAGCTCATTACTGAAGTACTTGAAAGGGTACAACACTGAAGAAAGGTTGCAGGATCTTTGAAAGCAGCGACAAGGAACAAGGAAGTGAGCATGGAAGCAAAAAAGTCGTTGCATGACAATATTGTGATACCAACTCTAACGTATGGCAGTGAAGCTTGGACCTTGTTCGAAGGATACAAGTCAAGAGTGAGAGCAGTGGAAATAAGATATTGGAGAGGAGCATGTGGAGTTACGTGGAGAGACAGTCTCACAAATGAGGAAGTGAAGGAGCGTTGTGGTGTTTATGTGGATGTGATAGAAAGCGTTAGGAAAAATACACTGAGGTGGTTTGGCCATGTGGAGAGGATGGAGAGCGAGAGACTAACGAGGAGAGTGTATGCGAGTGAGATGGAGGGGAGGCCAAGGATGAGATGGAGGGATGGATTGGAGAGGTATATGAGAGAGGGGAGGTGTGAGCTGGGAGCAGGACAGTGAATGGCGTTGGACAGGGCGACATAGAGGCGATTTGTTTGACGACATCTCTTAAGCCTCGTACACACCAAGATACAAAGTCGCGCAACATTGTTTCTGGACTGTCTCCCATCTGTCTCAGAAAAATCTAAATTTGTCTCGCAACAGTCGCTAGACACTGTCTCTGGGTCACGTACACACCGAGATACTTTATCCAGCAAAAGTCGCGCGACAATGTCACTAGACTGTTGCGCGACTGTCTCAGGAAAGTCTAAATCTGTCGCTGGACGGTCGCGCGAATGTCCAGAGACAAGATTTCGGCTGTATCTTGTCTCCCACTAGATATGGGAGACAAGATACAAGTTGCTCGGTGCGGAGGGATTTGGCAACGGATGACGGAGTTTTTTTTTTTTTTCCTTTTTTTTAAAGTTCGCATTTAAAAATGCACGCCTCCTGCTATGAGGCGTCAGTATTCACATATTTTAACATTATTTATGCATAACAGTTGTACATACATTTAATAATTATATGCATATGGTTCCATCCTAAATAACTACAGAGTATATTAATATACTCTAATTTTACATAAAAGCTATACAGTACATCATCGTTGAAAGATTATACTGTATGTATACGGGTTTGTCCTAATAATAATTATGGCATATTTACACGTTTTACATACATCGTTGAAAAATTATGGGTACGTATATGGTTCAGTCATGACAGTTAATAGCTTTAGTGATTCCACTGATGGTTTTGGCAATTATTCACACACACACACACACACACACACACACACACACACACATATATATATATATATATATATATATATATAGATGCGGGTGCTCACCATTCACTCACTCGATGTAGTGCTGCTCTCGGGTGTCTGCCCTTTCCTCTCTTCCATTCTTCTTTCCTTCCTTCCTCTTCTGTGTTGCCTTCATTCTTTCCTCTTCCTTCTGTCTGTGGGTGACTCTACACTGAGTGACAAGCCAAAAGGTTTCCTGTACACCAGGAAACCATTTACTATGCTGAGTGGTAACCATATAACCACATTTTGGCGCCTGGTGGTTTAGTGAGTAAATACGGCGCTCCAATCGGATTGAGCTGGTGAGGGTTTATATCCAAGGGAAGGTTGGGGTTTATTGCTCACGTAATGCCACTCAGGGATGAGTGAGGCTGGTCACTCATCTTAAATGTCGGGATCAACTTGCCTTGCTTCGAGCTCCTACGCTCCTCATGGGGCACTGTAGGATTGGGTGATGAATCAATGAAATGAAATATATATATATATATATATATATATATATATATATATATCTATATATATATATATATATATATATATATATAGATATATATATATATATATACAAACTGTTACGGAACAGAGAAAGATAAGGTACACTTTAAGTGAGAATGCTAAAAACCACTACTGTCCCCTAAAGTTCCAGGTTCAAAACAAGAGTTAGGTAAAATTACAAGTTAAAGTTTAATGCTCAAACTAACAACAAAACATTCAGGACTCATAAGGATAATGTAATGGCAAAAACAGGTTAAATATATGGTTAACTGCAATAGCCTCTATTAACACGAAATTAGCAAGAATAAATTTATCTAAGTCAGCCCTGATAAAATGAGATACCAGATAATACTCAGTGAATGCCAGATAAATAATTACAGATACAAACTATTATCAAAAATGACTGACATAAAGAACCCCACACGAATTACAAAAACTTCACTAGGCCTACAAATTAAACTTATGCTATACAGTACAAGAAAAAATGCAACAACAGTTATACTCAAATTACACACAGCTGCTAGATGGTTGGAGATTTCTTGAGCACTCACAATAATAATATCTGTACAGGGGAGGACAGAGATGTGAACAAAATGAGGAGCAGATCTAAGTGGCAATAATGCAGAGACTGAGCTCATTATATAGGGGCTGGCAGAGCTTGATACAACTTGTAAGAGGGACGCGCAAATGAAGCCATGGGGACAGAGAGCTGAAAATCCCGCAAAGTATAACAGAGAGAACGACATACTCTACTATAACGGTAGAAGGGGGGGACTGAGGCAGAACACGCTCGTGATCAAACATGCAGCATACTGTGCGTTAAAATTACACAAAGGATGATGAAATCATAGGCTATGTAACACCTCCCCACAAAGAAAAAGAAATTTACAAAGGAAATTTCTTATTACTCTAAAACAATCTGTCTAAAGTCTAGATAAGCAATCTGCAATAACATTTTCTTTCCCCTTGACATGTTGTATGTCTAATGAATACTCCTGAAGAAGTAGACTCCATCTTGTCAATCTCTGATTTTTATCTTTAAACTTACTAAGGAATTTCAGTGGGTTATGATCGGTATAAATGACTATGGGGTCAAAACCAGAACACAAATAAAATGAAAAATGCTGTAAACCCAAAATCAAGGCCAAAAGCTCTTTCTCAATAGTTGAGTAGTTCTTTTGAGGTGGAGTGAACTTCTTACTGTAATAAGATACAGGATGTTCAATACCCTGATCATCCTCTTGCAGCAAAACAGCCCCAGCTCCTGTATCACTTGCATCAACAGCCATCTTAAAAGGCTTAGCAAAATTTGGAGTAGCGAGCACTGGCTGACTTAATAGAATAGCTTTAAGTTTGTTGAAAGAGGATTCACAGTTATCGGTCCAGACAAATTCAACTCCCTTTTTCAGTAGGTCTGTAAGTGGTGATACAAGAATAGAAAAGTTAAGAACAAATCTCCTGTAATAACCTACCATTCCCAAAAATCTTTGTAGCTCTTTCCTACTTTTAGGTCTGGGAAGATCACTTATAACCTGAACCTTAGCTCCTGGTGGTGCAACATGTCCATCATCAATTACATACCCAAGGTACTGAACTTTAGCTTGACCAAACTCACACTTTGATAAATTAGCTACAAGATTAGCATGAACTAAACGGTCAAGAAATTTACTGACATGGCATAGGTGATCTTTCCAGTTGTCACTGAAGATTAATACATCACCAATATAAACAACACACCCTGCCAAACCCTCTGTTACAACATTCATGAGCTTCTGAAATGTGGCTGGTGCATTCTTCATACCATACGGCATTACAAAACATGCAAAAGCCTTTCCTAGTGTTACAAAACATGAGATCTCCCTAGCACGTTCAGTCATAGGTACTTGCCAGTATCCCTTTAACAAATCAAACTTACATATGTACCTAGCCTTTCCGATCTTGTCTATGCAATCTTCCACACGAGGGAGAGGGTAAGTGTCTGTTTTGGTTATCTGATTAACACGTCTGTAGTCGATGCAAAGCCTCTGTGACCCACCTGGCTTAGGGACTAGAGTGACAGGAGAACTCCACTCGCTCTGACAGGGCTCAATCATCTTGTGGTCCAACAGGTAGCCAAGCTCCTTCTGGATGAGAGGAACTTTCACTGGGTTCACACGGTAAGGAGGCAATTTAATTGGCTTTGCGTCTCCAACATCGACATCATGCATCAACACAGTGGTTCTTCCTGGAGTGGCACGGAACACTTGCGGGTACTCCTGCAGTAATGCCGAAAACTCCTGCCTTTCCTTGGGTGGTAGATGAGAAAGCTTAGTCTGGAGATCATTCATGATATCAGGATTCTTCCCCAAACTATCACTCAGGCTCATACTGCATGGGAGAGCTTCACTTGCAGACTCGGGTGGAACAGCTACAGTGCAGACTGGATTATTTTCGTCCCGCCTGTGATATAACTTTAGCATGTTGATGTGACATAGTTGCTTGCTCTTTCTACGATCTGGTGTGGCGATGACATAGCTGACATCACTGAGTTTCTTCTCCACGAAATAAGGGCCACTAAACTTGGCTTGAAGAGGTTGCCCATGAACTGGTAGCAGAATCAAAACCTGATCTGCTGGCTGAAAGTGGCGTAACCTGGACTTCTTATCATACCAAGTCTTCATCTTCTCCTGAGCAGCTCCTAAATTCTCTCTCGCCAGCTGTAAAGCAGTGGACAGCCGTTCTTTGAACTTCATCACATACTCCAGCAGGTTGACGTCATCTTCCTCCGACAGCCAGCATTCCTTGAGTAGCTTAAGGGGTCCTCTTACTTCATGGCCAAACAGTAGTTCAAAAGGTGAGAAGCCCAGTGATTCATTTGGAGATTCTCTTGCAGCAAACACAACGAATGGAAGACCTTTATCCCAGTCTTTCTGATGTTCCAAACAGTATTTCTTGAGCATCGATTTGAGTGTTTGATGATATCTCTCCAACGCTCCTTGGGTCTGGGGATGGTAAGTTGAAGACGTGATCTGGGTGATGCCCAACTCTTTCAGAGACTGTTTGAAAACGTTTGACATGAAATTACTTCCCCGGTCTGACTGTACCTCCTTGGGCAGACCAAACTTTGTGAAGAACCCTAGCATTTCCTTAACCACGTTCTTTGCTGAGATATTTCTAAGTGGAATGGCTTCAGGATAACGAGTAGCCATATCAATCATGGTCAACACATAAGAAAATCCTGAAGAAGTCTTAGGAAGAGGGCCCACAATATCCACCAACACACGGGTGAAAGGCGCCTCAAAAGGAGGAATGGGAACTAGAGGTGCAACCTTTTCAGTCTGATTACACTTCCCCACAACTTGACAGGTGTGACAAGACTTACAATACCAGGAAACATCCCTGAAGATACCTGGCCAGTAGAAGTGTTTCAAAATGCGTGCCACAGTCTTCCTCACTCCAAGGTGTCCTGCCAAACTGGAATCATGAGCCACTCTAATGATATCCTGCCTACAAACACGAGGGATGACAACTTGATGTACAACCTCCCATTCACAGTCGGCTGATGCTGTTGGGGTCTCCACTTCCTCATAAGTACTCCTGACTTTACATAATAACAAGTAGAAGCACCAGCTGACTCTTCCTCACTGCAAGCAGAGTTAGCTAGACCTTTCAACTCAGGGTCAGCAACCTGCAACTCAACCAACTCTTGACGAGACAAATTATCAACACTACGGGGTACTGCCTCATCTGGTGAGTGGTCCAAATTAGCAAGAAAAGTGTCAGCTAGGATAACATCATCATCATCATTATCCTCTAAATCACCAGGAACTTTAGACTTAGCCCTAGTGACAGCACATGCAGGGAACACATCAGGGACATCACAATCCTGGGACGCAGCCACTGGCTCACTAGACAACTGAGGAGCTGGACACACTTGACTTCCACCAATATCATTTCCAAGTAAGAAAGTTACACCTGACATTGGAAGTGTCTCAACCAACCCAACCATAACAGAACCATTAACAAAACCAGACTCTAAATTCACTCTGCACAGAGGAACAGAGAAGTAATTATTCCCTACACCTTGTAAGATTACAGTTTCATCAGAGGAATTAAAATTAGAGCCTAGAACACTGGTCAGCATAAGGGATTGGCAAGCACCTGTATCACGATATATTTTAACTGATTTCCTGTCATTACTGTCCAGAGGACTGACAAAACCATCAGACAGGAAATTAGCACATGAACTCTTGAGAGTGTCACCCACGTTACTGCTCAAAAGAGGAGCTCCATCATGAGAATTTAAGTTACCCCTCAAAGCAGGTTCAGTTAACTCAGTTAAAGAATTCTGGGAACTCTCAAGAGTGGACACTAGACCAATTGACTGAATATTTAAAGACTCCTTTTTGTTCACATCACGCTGTCTCCTGAAACATCTCTCCGTAGTATGACCAAGCTTACTACAATAAGTACATTTACTTTTCTGAAATCTAGAGGTGAAGCTGGTATTTACTTCCTGAGAAACATCATCCTTATTCTCTTTCCTGTTACCTGTACTCTGAGTAGAGGCAACGTACTTACTCTCAGCTTTCCCTTTTTCTCTAGAATATCTCTTGTGAGTGAGAACATACTCATCAGCTAAAACTGCAGCATCAGACAAATTATCTATTCTTTTCTCATCAAGATATAGGCTTACATCTTTACTAATACACCTTTTGAAATCCTCCAGCAAAATCATCTGCTTAAATTTACCAAAATCAGAATCCACATTCTTAGAATTTAACCACTGCTCTAACAGATCTTCTTTGGATTTTTGCATACTCAACATGGGATTGCTTATCTTGCTTATAAGTTGTCCTAAATTTTACTCTATAAGCTTCAGGAACAAGCTCATAGGCCTTAAGAATCAAGCTCTTAACTACATCATAATTATCAGACTGATCCTGAGGCAAAGATGCATAAGTTACTTGAGCTTTACCGGTGAGAACAGTTTGAAGGAGTACTGGCCAATACTCCTTAGGCCAATTAAAACCTGTAGCTACCCTCTCAAACAACTGAAAATACTTTGTTAAATCAGATTCATTAAAAGGAGGGACAAGTTTAACATTTTTAGCCACATCAAAATCATCAGAGCTAGATGATCCAGTTCCACCTTGTTTCATGCGATACTCATGGTCTGCCTGAATCCTAGCAATTTCAACTTGTCCCTCAGCCTCCTTAGAGCGGGCCTGAAATTCAGCCTCCTTAGCCTGTGCTTGAAATTCAGCTTCCTTCACACGAGACTCCGCCTCCTTAGCCTTAGCCTCCTGCAGGGCTAGCTGTAACTTAGCTAATTCAATCTGCGTTTGCTCATTTGGAGGAGTTACATTAAACAAGCTTTTATTAATCATGCCAACAATTTGATCTTTAGAATGATGAGAGTGAACTGCAATTCCCAATTGTTGAGCAACAAGCTTAAGTTCATTCTTTGTTCTGTTTTCTATATCACACACTGTTTGCACATTTGACAAAAAATCTTTGGCTTCATCAAGTGTAGTAATAGTAGACATAATGAATAAGTAACAGTCACAAAATATCAAGCAATATCCTTATGATAATATCCTGAATATCCTGATATGAGGTCGCCAAATTTATGTTACGGAACAGAGAAAGATAACGTACACTTTAAGTGAGAATGCTAAAAATCACTACTGTCCCGTAAAGTTCCAGGTTCAAAACAAAAGAGTTAGGTAAAATTACAAGTTAAAGTTTAATGCTCAAACTAACAACAAAACATTCAGGATTCATAAGGATAATGTAATGGCAAAAACAGATTAAATATATGGTTAACTGCAATAGCCTCTATTAACACGAAATTAGCAAGAATAAATTTATCTAAGTCAGCCCTGATAAAATGAGATACCAGATAATACTCAGTGAATGCCAGATAAATAATTACAGATACAAACTATTATAAAAAATGACTGACATAAAGAACCCCACACGAATTACAAAAACTTCACTAGGCCTACAAATTAAACTTATGCTATACAGTACAAGAAAAAATGCAACAACAGTTATACTCAAATTACACACAGCTGCTAGATGGTTGGAGATTTCTTGAGCACTCACAATAATAATATCTGTACAGGGGAGGACAGAGATGTGAACAAAATGAGGAGCAGATCTAAGTGGCAATAATGCAGAGACTGAGCTCGTTATATAGGGGCTGGCAGAGCTTGATACAACTTGTAAGAGGGACGCGCAAATGAAGCCATGGGAACAGAGAGCTGAAAATCCCGCAAAGTATAACAGAGAGAACGACTTACTCTACTATAACGGTAGAAGGGGGGGACTGAGGCAGAACACGCTCGTGATCAAACATGCAGCATACTGTGCGTTAAAATTACACAAAGGATGATGAAATCATAGGCTATGTAACAATATATATAGATATATATATATATATATATATATATATATATATATATATATATATATATATCTTCGTCCATAAATGTATATCTTCACATGTACATTTTGCCTGTGACTGGAATATCACTTCTTGAGTTTAATATGACAAATGTTGGTTGTAAACTGATATTTCCAAATTCACGTGGTGGATGGTTCAATCACGGACGCGCTACAAACTCGCTGGACTGTCTCTCAATTGTCTAGCAACAGTCCACGGAGAAAGTAGCAGAAATGTCTAGCGACCGTCTCGCAGCAGTCTCTAGACAATCCAGAGACAAAGTTACCTTGTCTCCAGTGTGTCTCTGGACTGTCGCCAGTCTGTATCTGGATTGTCTTGCAACAGTCGAGATACATAGTCGCTCGACTGTCTCTAGACTTTGTATCTCGGTGTGTACAAGGCTTTACGGAATTGAGGCGTCTGACAATAGATAGATAGAGCAACGTACATGTCGTCAGAACCCTGATATCTATGTAAATTGAAAGTAACTAACTATAGCAATGTCTCTTTACCGCAGTCGATACGCATCTTGGAAATGAAACAAAGATCTGCATCTGCAAAACGACAGTTGTGTGTTGTCGTGTAGGGAATGCTTGCTCGTTACTCTCCTTTCCAGAGATCTAAGAACAGGCAAAAGGGCAACGGGTCTAATTCCGATCCCAAGACGCTATGGCGTGTGTTGTGCAGCCAGGTGGCGTAAACTAGCTCGTTTGCTGGCCATGTCATAGCACTAATGTAGGCCCCTTCACCTCAAAAAGTTACTTTCAGACAGGCATGTGTCATTTGACACCGGCCAATCACAAAGTTCAGTGATCATCACACCCCAGATGCACATATCGCTCTTCTCCTCCTCCCCATCTCTCTCTCTCTCTCTCTCTCTCTCTAAAACACGTACATACACACACATATTCCAGCTACCTACCTACAAGTAAGCCAGTGACAGGCCACGTTATTCCTCAGAGATAAGATATGTTAATATATGGGAAAAGGAGAGAGAGAGAGAGAGAGAGAGAGAGAGAGAGAGAGAGAGAGAGAGAGAGAGAGAGAGAGAGAGGAGAAGGGGCGGTATAATTAGGGCCCTTCTCTCACCCGCCACCAGACAATAACAGTAATACTATAGTCATGTTACTGTATGCCTCATTGTACGACTGTGTGTGTGTGTGCACTGTGCAGTGAGCTCAGGGGTTATTGCGGAAACACATTCCATTACAGTTTCACGAAAAAAAAAATAATGAGATGCTGCCAAAGCAACATGTTTCATTCAAATGTGATGGAAGGGTTTTGATTAATACTACTTTGTTACCTCGGAACCTCTGACGTATAAAGTCATGAATAACTACAAAAGGACATGGTAGTCAATACACTTTGCTCGGACTCACGCGAGTCTCTTAGAAACATATAGGCGAAATTATTACCGAAATGAACACTGACTTATGCACCATTGACTCACCTTAACATGCATGTATACATGTACAAACGTATGTGTATGTATGTATGAATGAAGCAGAGAATCAGGACAAATAATGCAAGACTGATTTACCACTGTCCAAATCATCTTATTCAGCCATAAAGGACACCTTCGAAGCCTCATGCCGCCCCGAAAATATTCAGAGATTTTTCGGATTATTGTCCAGTACACCGAACGAATCCACTGTGAGGTGAACCGAGTCCCTCATAACAAAAATATAAATCATCCCTGAGCGCCCACGATAACTCTTCTTTTTTTGTTGTTTCTAAATGTTGACAATGGTAAATTTATTTCATTTATTCTGACCTTAGTTTTATATATATATATATATATATATATATATATATATATATATATATATATATATATATATATAGTGGAGAGGTATATGAGAGAGGGGTGTGTGAGTTGGGAGCAGGGCAGTGAAATGACGGGAGACAGGGCGCCGCGCCGTGGAGGCGATTTGTTTGTGTTAATGCTGTCAATGCCCCCCTTTACGCCACTTGCAGGATCGCCGGCTCTCTCAGGCTAGACCGGCGGTGCGACTACGGAAGTCATGACTCATTCAATACATAAGTGCTCTCAGACATAACACTGGGTGGTGACGCCCTACTTGGATTCTACTTACAACTACTTACATACTATATTTACATACTATATAATATTTACAAAAAGGTTACAAACAATTTCCCCTCTCATCAAAAGTGTGTCTCCTGACACAATGGTGGGGCATCAAGTCATAATATGGCAAGAATGCAAGTGGTCTGAGTATACAGTCAACCGGGACTACATGGGAGTACAATAATAAATGAGATATTACTACATAATTCACAAAGCTGGATGTAAGAAAGAGTTAGTATATTTACAGTACATGGACATATTGGAAAAATAGCATAAACATATAGTTTGGTCAATTTACAATTATGTACATATGTAATCACAAAATGAGTTTTACTCAGAACTACCATTTTCCAGGTCTTTTGGTTGTCGCACTAACCTTGTTGCTACACGGATCTCATGCAACTTTTTGTCCATTCGCTTGAGACTAGTGTAAATATAATATGTAAGTAGTTGTAAGTAGAATCCAAGTAGGGCGTCACCACTCAGTGTTATGTCTGAGAGCACTAATGTTTTGAATGAGTCATGACTTCCGTAGTCGCACCGCCGGTCTAGCCTGAGAGAGCCGGCGATCAGTAGTTGTCTGTACGGGTCTGGGGATGGACACAGATGCTGTCCGGTACTGCTGTATATTGATTCAAGACGGTGTTTAATATATTGTCAGAAAACTACTACAAGACTTTGCCTTCACCTGCAAGTGGCGTAAAGGGGGGCATTGACAGCAATAACATTTGTGGCCACCCCGTACGGGATTAAGGCGTCTGGCAAAATATATATATATATATATATATATATATATATATCTATATATATATATATATATATATATATATATATATATATATATATATATATATATATATCCTCTTTCTTCTCCCTGCGGGTGACTTTACACTCCCTCTTGTGTCTTTCCTTCCTTCATTCTTTCCTTTTCATTCTCCCTGTGGGTGACTCTACACTGAGTGACAAGCCAAATAGTTTCCTGTACACCAGGAAACCACTTACTACCCTGAGTGGTAACCATATAACCAAATTTTGGCTCTTGGTGGTTTAGTGGGTTATAAAGGTGCTCCAATCGGATTGAGCCGGTGAAGGTTTATATCCAAGGGGAGATTGGGGTTTAATGCTCACGTAATGCCACTCAGGGATGAGTGAGGCTGATCACTCTCATCTTAAATGCCAGGACCAACTTTCCTAACCCTGGGCTCCTACCCCCTTCATGGGGCAAAGTGGGTTGGATGATGGATATATATATATATATATATATATATATATATATATATATACTGTATATATATTGCCAGATGCCTCAATCCCGTTCGGGGTGGCCACAAACAAATTGCCTCCACGTCGCCCTGTCCCCTGCCATTTCACTGCCCTGCTCCCAGCTCACACACCCCTCTCTCATATATCTCCCCACCCCATCCTAGGCCTCCCCCTCCCTCTCCCCCTCCTCGACCTGACTCACATACACTCTCTTCGTCAGTCTTTCACCCTCCATCCTCTCCACATGGCCAAACAACCTCAGTGTATTCCTCCTAACGCTTCCTATCACATCCACATCCACACCACAACGCCCCTTTATATCCTCATTTGTCAGGCTTTTTCTCCATGTGACTCCACAGGCTTCTCTTAAATAACTAATTTCCACTGCTCTCACTCTTGACTTTGTCCTTCCAACAAAGTCCAAGTTTCACTTCCATACGTTAGAGTTGGTATCACAATACTGTCATGTAGTAACTTTTTCACTTCCATGCTCACTTCCCTGTTTCTTATCAATGCTTTCAAGGAACCAGCAACCTTTCTTCCCTGCTATACCCTTTCAAGCACTTCACCCTCCAAACCTCCATCCTTATTCATCATAATACCCAAGTACTTAAACGTACTCACATTTTCCAATTCCTCACCATCCAACCTCACTGTACATTCACTGACTTCACCTCTCTCAAAGACCATCACTTTATTCTTCCCTACATTCACCTTTAGATTCCGTTTCTTACACACTCTCCCAAACTCATCCACCAAGCCTTGCAGCTCTCCTTCGTCTTCACTCAACAACACAGTATCATCTGCAAACAACAGTACAGGGAGTTTCCAAACACTACCCCCTCTCACCAGGGCCTCTCCAACATCCACTACCTTACCTTGTACCTCTTTTATTACCCCATCCATGTACAGATTGAACAACCATGGAGACATGACACATCCCTGTTTTCAACCCAACTTTCAAAGAGAAAAATTCACTCAGTTCACCATCCAAAAGCACTGCAGCCTTAGCACCATCATACATACTCTTCACAGCATTCAACAACTTCCCATCTACTCCATATATTCTTAATACTTTCCACACTCCTTGTCTATCCACCCTGTCATATGCTTTCTCCAAATCCATGAAAGCCGCATACAACTTCTTTCCCTTCTTTAGAAACTTTTCCACTAAAGATCTAAGAATGAATATCTCATCTACACAACCTCTTCCTTTCCTAAAGCCTCTCTGTTCTTCTCCAACTAATTCCTCTGTTCTTTCTCTAACTTTGTCAATAAGCATCCTACAGTACACTTTTCCTATTATACTAAGAAGACAAATGCCCCTATGATTACCACACACTTCTTTTTCCCCTTTTCCTTTGTACAAGGGAATAATTATACCCGACTTCCAATCCTCCGGGACTCTACCTTCCTCCCAGGCCAATCTGCACATCTTCCACATCCATTCAACTACTATTTCTCCCCCATACTTCAGCATTTCACCACACACTCCATCAATTCCTGGGGCTTTTCCTGATTTAACTTTCTTCATTGCTTCCACAACTTCCATCCTACTGATTTCTTCCTGTCTTCTCACCTCCCTTCTTCTCCCAGCCATTCCCCAGCCACTTATACTCGCATTACTTCCATCCTCTATGTTCAACAATTCCTTAAAGTGTTCTCTCCATCTGCTTACATTTTCTCCCTTCTCCACTAGTGATCTACCATTTTTATCTTTCACTCCTCCGCTAACTTCACTTCCACCCTGTCTTACTCTCTTCACCTCTTTCCAGAACATTTTCTTACAGTCCCTCCACTTTACACTCAAATTCCTTCCAAATTCCTCATCCACTCTCTTCTTACTCTCTCTTATTAATCTTTTCACCTCTCTCTTTCTTTCTACATATAACTCTCTCTTCCGCCTCTCAACTTCTTCCACGCCCCTATTTCTTATCCATTCATTGTGTGCTTTCTTCTTTTGTGCCACAGCCTTGACTCACCTCTTCATTCCAACACGCTGTTCCTTGCACACCCCTCTGTCTTCTCTTCATCCCACACACCACATTACATGCTGCACATATTTCTTCTGTGAATATCCTGCACACACCTTCCACGTCCCCCATCTGCTCCAATTCATATTTGCCCAATCGTTCCTCTACTTCTCTCTTATATTCTGTCTTTTTCTCATCCTCTTGTAACCATTTCACTCTCCTTGCAAATACTCCTTCTTCCCGTCCTTCCCTTCTTCTATTCCTCCATCTTATTTGGATCTTGATTCTGGCCACCACCAAGTAGTGGTCAGAAAGTCCACTCCCCCAACCTCTATAAACTCTTGCATCCATTACACATCTTCACATCCTTTTATCCACACACACATAATCAATCATTGCCTTCCTTTCATTCAGTTCACCACCCACCCTTCTCATCACTCGCCATGTATACCTGTGGATCATTTTGTGCCTGAAGAGGGTATTGGCTATCACCAACCCCCTCCCAGCACAAATGTCCACTAACGCACTGCCATTCTCATCTATTTCAGCAGGCACACCCCACTCACCAACTATTCCATCCACCTTCACATTCTCTACTTTACCATTCATATCACCGATCAAAAACACTCTCTCATTCCAAACAAACTTTTCCATGCACACTTCCACATTTGTCCAGAACTCTTCTCTCACTCTGTTTCCACGATCTTGCGTTGGCGCATACATGCACACAATCGCCCACAATTGTATTCCAACTTTCAATCTTACCGACCCAATCCTTGACCGAACTGATCCATACTCTCTTATGTTCTTCTTCCATCTTTTAATCACAACTATACACAGTCCTTCTTTTGCCCTCTCATTCTCACCTACTCCTGCACATATACCCCATCCATACTCCCATTCTCTCACAGTCTTACCTCTTCATTTAGTTTCAGTTACTCCACATATATCAACTTTCGCACCCACAAGCACCTGAACAATCTCTCTTTCTTTCACCTCATCATTCGCTCTCCTTACATTCCAAGTTCCAGTAACCATGTACTTTGTCCGGTCCTTGGTCGTCATCTTTTGGTCAATCCTTGTCCGAGGCTTCTCGTTCGTCATTTTAGTTGTTTTCCGGGAAGGGGCACTAACCTTCCCCCAACCCTTTTAGTCGCTTCGTACGACAAGCAGGGATACTGGGGGAGTATTCTTGAAAAAAAAAAAAACTACCCCCAGGGGTTTATATATATATATATATATATATATATATATATATATATATATATATATATATATGTGTGTGTGTGTGTGTGTGTGTGTGTGTGTGTGTGTGTGTGTGTGTGTGTGTATTAAAGCCATATTGTGAAATATGCTCCTTCATGAAATACCTGATCAGTACATGAACCGAATTTAAAGTGAAGTGGTTCTTTTAGGTTAGGTTAGTTTAGGCTGCGGTTAGTTTAGACTGGGATA
This sequence comes from Coenobita brevimanus, assembly GCF_032717465.1. Taxonomy (NCBI): domain Eukaryota; kingdom Metazoa; phylum Arthropoda; class Malacostraca; order Decapoda; family Coenobitidae; genus Coenobita; species Coenobita brevimanus. Next base: position 18,716,975 of record NC_136979.1, on the reverse strand, counting down.
ATCCAGGTTAGGTTCAGTTTAGGTTAGTTAGGTAAATTTAGATGGATGCATAATGTATCTAAGCGTCCTTCTAAATTAACCTAACCAAAACCTAACCTAATCTTAACCCAGATTATCTGAGCCTTACCTAACTGCAACCTAATTTAACCTAATTTAAATTGATCCATCTCACTTTAAACACACTTTGCGAATTGATTAGGCATTTTATGAAATCACTACACTAAATTAATAGTGTCTGCAATATATATATATATATATATATATATATATATATATATATATATATATAGCGGATGAAAACTGTTTCAGTTTATATGTTGTGACTTAACCCTTCGACCTTCCACTTTGTCCCTAAATTTGATGGCACCATTCTTAAAAATATTCCATCCTTAAACTTTTTTTTATCCCTTTGAAGGATTTTTCCTTCCCTTCGGTATGCTTAAAGAGTTCCTTGGAAGGGAAGGAAAAATGTTCAGGTCTGTAGCCCTGTTTAGCTAAGACGACCCACCTTGCTGATGTTTGGTATGATGGAGCGTTAGATTTGTAAACTAATACATCAAAACACGCGTATCTGGCGCTGGGTAATGAAAACACAACACATATGAGATGTGGGAGGTCGCCATCACATCCATACTGTTGATTTGTATTCACTAGTAACTGCTATTCTGGCCAACACCAAAGCTGTGTTCACTCAATATATAATATTTTGATAATAAATTATATTGGAGTAACATCATTATCTTC
>NC_136979.1:18633731-18711231 GCF_032717465.1 Coenobita brevimanus | reverse complement strand
TTCCTAGCATAACCTTTCTGATCGTCAGTATGGGTTCCGTCAGGGACGCTCCTCTAGAGATCTTCTCATCTATCCCTCAGACTCCTGGTCATCCTCCTTTCGAGACTTTGGCGAAAGCTTTGCCATTGCACCTGACATCTCAAAGGATTTTGATCCAGTCTGGCATACTGTAATTCTTTAGTATCCAAACTTCCCTCCTACGGTTTCTATCCTTCCAACTGTACCTTCATCTATAGCTTCCTTTCTGGTCATTCTATAGCTGCTGTTGTGCACGGCCATCATTCTTCTCCTAGATCTATTAATAGTGGTGTTCCTCAAGGCTCTGTCCTAGCACCAACTCTCTTCCATTTCCTTTTCAATGACCTTCTAAGCTCTACATCTAAACCTATTCCCTCATATGTTACTGATTCCACCCTTCACCTCTCCATTCGGTTCTCTCAACTTCCATCTCAGTGGTTACTTCACCGAACAAGGGATGAGGCTATGACATGCCTAATGTCTGACTTGGTTCGCATCTCTGACTGGGGTAAAAATAATCTTGTTTTTTATGCATCAAAAACTCAGATCTTACACCTATCAACCAGACAAAATCTTCCACAGGGGTGCCCACTAATGTTTAATAATATCCAGCTTAATCTTGCATCATCCTTAAACATACTTCGGATTTCATTCTCTCGGGATTTCTCTTGGAATGATCATATTATGTCTCTTGTAAAATCTGCTTCCAAGAGATTAGGAGTGCTAAGCTGACTCTGTACCTTCTGTACCCCTGCACAGTTGTTGACTTTATATATGGGGTTTATTCGCCTCTGTGTAGAGTTCAACTCTCATGTGTGGGGAGGCTTCCCACATACAGCTCTTCTCAATAGGGTGGAGTCAATGACTTTTCATCTCATCAACTCTCCTCCTCTTACTGGCTCCTTCAACCTCTGTCTCTTTGCCACACTGTTGCATCATGATCTCTTTTCTATCGCTGCTTCAATGGTCACAGTTCCTTTGAACTGTCAGCTTGAATCTGTCCACGTTTACGGTGGGGGCATAGCACTCGTCTAGCAACAAACTCTCTCATCCCTTTTCTGTCCAGCTATCTAATGCAAGAGTAAACTGTTACTCCCAGTCCTTCATTTATGCAATAGGTCAACCCTGGATCTGTCTCCCTCTGTCTGTATTTCCTACTTCCTATGATTTCCAATCTTTCAAAAGCAGTGTGTCCAGGCATCTCGAAATGAACGGATCTTGAATTTGGCCCTCTTTCGTACTGTTTTTCTTTTTTTCATGAAAGGAATGATTTGCAGGCTCCTGGCCTTTTGTTCCTTCTTCCTTGCACATATATATATATATATATATATATATATATATATATATATATATATATATATATATATATATATATATATATATATATATATATATATATAATTACTTTCAAAGTACTCCATGATAATATTTGCTAACACAGGGGGAGCGGGCGTTAACCATGGGCAAGAACAACAACAACAACAACAACAACAAAAACATCAAGAATAGACCATCAAACAACTTAGGTGTCGTATATAAAATTCCATCGAAAATCTGTATTAAATTTTATGTAAGACAATCTACAAAAGCCTTAGCAACCAGAATCTTACAGCAGTTTAGTGTAGTGAATGTCCAACATAGTAGAGGCTTTTTCCAGTGATTATCACACTGACTGGGCCGGTTCTAAGATAGTAGCAAGGTCAAAAATCCTCAGTGAAAGATATGTACGTGAGCCATACTTAATTCTTGGTACATTTGAGAATAATGTAAGCACAAGTTATGGTCATTTTAAATGTGGTATATTGTTAAAAGAATTAATAGTAAAGCAGTATCCCCCAGTGAGTCTGGTTATCGTCTGTGAGTCTAGTGACATACTGTATCTGTTAGTATGTCAAACAGAGTGTATTCTAGTGTTACAGTGTGCTGGTAAAAAGCTATGGAATGAAGAAAGCTAGTGTTAATGAGATTTTTATTATTGTTGAGATCAACTGCGTGAATTTTACTTTGTGTGGGAATTACTGGAAGAAATAGTTTTTGCACGTGAGATGAGTGTTTCCAGTGCTTTCTTCTCTGTCCACTTTGTATTATGCTCTTTTCGGATCCAAGAATGACGTAAACACCTTATAGTCCTTCTCACAAGCCTTCTCTGTTATCTGTCTTACAGCAAATACGTGATCCACACATCCTTTGCCACTCCTAAAGCCACCCTGTTCATCAATCACTAGGACTTCTAATATCTCTGTTACTTTCTCTACAATAATTCTTCCATATACCTTCCCTACCACACTCAATATACTTATGCCACGATAATTCTTGCACTCACTTCACTCACCTCTATTTTTGTACAGGGGTCCAATCACAGCCTATTTCCACACTGCTGACACAGTTTCACTCATCCACGCCTTCTTACATATCTCCAAGAAACACTTCATTGCACTATCTCCACTACACTTAATCATCTCTGCATACACCTCATCAACCTCAGCTACTTTTCCATTTTCCAGCCGCTTCACAGCACTCTTCACCTGTGCGAGTGTCACGTCTCCTGGTACTGCATTCCTTTCTCTGCACTCCCCCAAAACCAATCATGTTTACAGCCGCTCTGCTGCCTCTATTCTCATTCATCAGGCTTTCGAAATATTCTCTCCATCTGTATATTAAAAAAAAAGAGAATAGGACCTAACACTGCATTCTGCGGCACTCCACTTATAACTTTTATCCGGTCCAACTCTTCTCCATTTCTTACAGCTCTTGCTTTCGTCCAGTGAGCCAATCTTCTACCCACCCGAGCACACTGCCACTGAAACCATGTGCCTTTAACTTCTGAAGGAAGTTTTTGTGTGGAACTTTGTCAAAAGCCTTTTGAAAATCGAGGTAGACAACATCAACAGATTTAGTCTCGTTGTACATGTTTAATATATTATTGCAAAAACCCAGTAGATTCGTGAGGCAGGAGCGATTATATAAAAAACCATGTTACGAATCTTGGATGAGATTTTTTGTTTTTGTTTCACAAACCTGTCTCTGATACTAGTCTCAAGTAATTTGCAAACCACTGATGTTAAACTATTGAGCGACAGTTCTCTGGTTGTGTTCTGTTGCCCTTCTTGAATACAGGGGTTACGTTTGCAAGCTTCCATTCGTGTGGCAGCTTACTGCTCTTTAGTAATAAGTAAGAAAGTTCAGATAATGGCTTTGATATTTCATTCTGTAGTTCCTTTAATATACATGGAGATAGTTTGTTCGGTTCTGGTGTTTTATTCTCTTTTCTATCTATCTATCTATCGCCAGACGCCTCAATCCCGTTTGGGGTGGCCACAAACAAATCGCCTCCAAGTCGCCCTGTCCCCCGCCATTTCACTACCCTGCTCCCAACTCACACCCCCCTCTCTCATATACCTCTCCACCCCATCCCTCCATCTCATCCTCGGTCTCCCCCTCCCTCTTCCACCCTCCACCTCGCTCACATACACTCTCTTCGTCAGTCTTTCACCCTCCATCCTCTCCACATGGCCAAACCACCTCAGTGTGTTCCTCACAACGCTTCCTATCACATCCACATCAACACCACAACGCTCCTTTATATCCTCATTCGTCAGCCTGTCTCTCCACGTGACTCCACAAGCTCCTCTTAAATAACTCATTTCCACTGCTCTCACTCTTGACTTGTGTCCTTCCAACAACGTCCAAGCTTCACTTCCGTACGTTAGAGTTGGTATCACAATACTGTCATGTAGTAACTTTTTTACTTCCATGCTCACTTCCCTGTTTCTTATCACTGCTTTCAAGGAACCAGCAACCTTTCTTCCCTGCTGTACCCTTTCAAGCACTTCACCCTCAAACCTCCATCCTTACTCATCACACTACCCAAATACTTAAACGTACTCACATTTTCCAATTCCTCACCATCCAACCTCGCTATACATTCACTGACTTCACCTCTCTCAAAGACCATCACTTTACTCTTCCCTACATTCACCTTTAGGTTCCGTTTCTTACACACTCTCTCAAACTCATCCACCAAGCCTTGCAGCTCCCCTTCATCTTCACTCAACAACACAGTATCATCTGCAAACAACAGTACAGGGAGTTTCCAAACACTATCCTCTCTCACCAGGGCCACTCCAACATCCACTACCCTACCTTGTACCTCTTTTATTACCCCATCCATGTACAGATTGAACAACCATGGAGACATGACACATCCCTGTTTCAAACCAACTTTCAAAGAGAAAATTCACTTAGTTCACCATCCACACGCACTGCAGCCTTAGCACCATCATACATACTCTTCACAGCATTCAACAACTTCCCATCTACTCCATATATTCTTAACACTTTCCACAATCCTTGTCTATCCACCCTGTCATATGCTTTTTCCAAATCCATGAAAGCCGCATACAACTTCTTTCCCTTCTCTAGAAACTTTTCCACTAAAGATCTAAGAATGAATATCTGATCTACACAACCTCTTCCCTTCCTAAAGCCTCCCTGTTCTTCTCCAACTAATTTCTCTGTTCTTTCTCTAACTCTGTCTATAAGTATCCTACCATACACTTTTCCTATTATACTAAGAAGACAAATGCCCCTATGATTACCACACACTTCTTTTTCCCCTTTTCCTTTGTACAAGGGAATAATTATACCTGACTTCCAATCCTCCGGGACTCTACCTTCCTCCCAGGCCAATCTGCACATCTTCCACATCCATTCTACTACTATCTCTCCCCCATGCTTCAGCATCTCACCACACACTCCATCAATTCCTGGGGCTTTCCCCGATTTAACTTTCTTCATTGCTTCCACAACCTCTATCCTACTGATTTCTACCTGTCTTCTCACCTCCCTCCTTCTCCCAGCCATTCCCCAGCCACTTATACTCGCATTACTTCCATCCTCTACGTTCAACAATTCCTTGAAGTGTTCTCTCCATCTGCTCACTTTTTCTCCCTTCTCCACTAATAATCTACCATGTTTATCTTTCACTCCCCTGCTAACTTCACTTCCACCCTGTCTTACTCTTTTCACTTCTCTCCAGAACATTTTCTTACAGTCCCTCCACTTTACACTCAAATTCCTTCCAAATTCCTGATCCACTCTCTTCTTACTCTCTCTTACTAATCTTTTCACCTCTCTCTTCCTTTCCACATATAACTCTCTCTTCTGCCTCTCAACTTCTTCCACGCCCCTATTTCTCATCCATTCATTGTATGCTTTCTTCTTTTGTGCCACAGCCTGTTTCACCTCTTCAGTCCACCACGCTGTTCCTTGCACCCCCCTCCGTCTTCTCTTCCTTCCACACACCACATCACATGCTGCACATATTTCTTCTGTAAATATCTTACACACACCTTCCACGTCTCCCATCTGCTCCAATTCATATTTGCCCAATCGTTCCTCCACTTCTCTCTTATACTCTGCCTTTTTCTCATCCTCTTGTAACCTTTCCACTCTCCTTGCAACTTCTCCTTCCTCTCGTCTTTCCCTTCTTCTATTCCTCCATCTTACTTGCATCCTAATTCTGGCCACCACCAAGTAGTGGTCAGAAAGGCCACTCCCCCAACCTCTATAAACTCTTGCATCCAATATACATCTTCGCATCCTTTCATCCACACACACATAATCAATCATTGCCTTCCTTTCATTCAGTTCACCACCCACCCTTCTCATCACTCGCCATGTATACCTGTGGATCATTTTATGCCTGAAGAGGTATTGGCTATTACCAACCCCTCCCAGCACAGATGTCCACTAACGCACTCCCATTCTCATCTATCTCAGCAGGCACACCCCACTCACCAACTATTCCATCCACCTTCACATTACCAACTTTACCATTCATATCACCGATCAAAAACACTCTCTCATTCCTTCCAAACTTTTCCATGCACACTTCCACATTTGTCCAGAACTCTTCTCTCACTCTTCTAGCACGATCTTGCGTTGGCGCATACACACACACAATCGCCCACATTTGTATTCCAACTTTCAACTTTACCCACACAATCCTTGACCCAACTGATCCATACTGTCTTATGCTCTTCTTCCATCTTTTACTCACAACTATACACACTCCTTCCTTTGCCCTCTCATTCTCATCTACTCCTGCACATATACCCCATCCATACTCCCATTCTCTCACACTTTCTCCTCTCCATTTTGTTTCAGTTATTCCACATACATCCACTTTCGCATCCTCAAGCACCTGGACAATCTCTCTCTCTTTCACCTCATCATTCGCTCCTCTTACATTCCATGTACTCATTACCAAGTCCTTTGTCCGGTCCTGGGTCGTCAACGTTTGGTCAGTCCTTGTCCGAGGCTTCTTGTTTGTTTTTTTAGTTAGTTGTTTTCCGGGGAGGGGCACTAACCCTCCGCCAACCCTTTTAGTCGCCTTTTACGACAAGCAGGGATACTGGGGGATTACGTTGCCCTCTTCTATAGGAACTAGGGAAACCACAGGAATCGTATGTATATTTTCTATTGTAAATACTGACGCAAAGAAAGTATTAAGAATTTCCTTCATCTTGGTTTCATCATCAGTGGGCTCTCCGTTACCTGTGATTAAAGGCACGATTGTTGGAGTTATTACCTTTTTGCATCTTATGTAACTGAAAAATTCTTTGAGATTTGATTCAGAGCTTATTTCAGAAACATGTTCCATGGGGAGACTGATTACTTTAGGGAGTGTGAGGTGACTGGCGAAGTTCAGGTCATAGGTGGGAGACAGGATTTAGGTGGAAGGGTGTGTCAGCCGTATTCTTAAAAATAATCCCTTCCTTAAACTTTCCCTTCCTGTCGAAGGAGTTTTAATTTCCATTGGTATTCAAAGAGATTCCCTTGGAAGGGAAAGGAAAATGTTCAGATCAGTAGCCCTGTTAAGCTGAAATGGCCCATTCTCCTGATATATGTTATGGTGGAGCGTAAGAATTATTAACTAATATATCAAAACACGCATATCTCGTGGTGGATAATGAAAGCACAACACATCTGAGACGTGGGAGGTCGCCACCACATCCATACTGTTGATTTGTATTCAGTCATAAACACCGTTCTGGCCAACATCGCAGCGGTGTTCACACCTCAAGACAATATTTTAATAATAAATTTTATTCGTGGAATATTATTATCTTTAATGTTGTTATTCGTAAGTGTAAGAATCACTTGTTAACATCCGTCTCATGTACTCGCATGGCGGCGCTCACTTGTTTTTTTTTCCAGCTAGAAGACATGACCCAAACCACTTGTGTGACCTTGATGGCAGATTTTCCCTTTCTAAGCAAATAAACAAGCAAAATACTTCTTGAAAAAAAAAATCCCCGTGTGACCCAGGCCATAATGTACAAGATTTGTCATGTCAGATCATATAAGACTGGATGAATATCAGAGGTAGTACATCGTCTGCCCTGTTTATGTCTGGCTAAACATCTCAGCCATCATGGGTATCACTTTTAAAGAGCTACAAATAGCTTTTAAAAATCGGCATATCGTAGTAAATCTTATTAATAATATTGCACAGCACCTTTCATCGATATTTTAAAAATATTTAACCCGAGGAGTCCATCGACGTATGGGCATGTTACAACGTTTTGTCACAGCTAGTCCCATCGACGTAGCAGTAAGTCGAGCAATTGCAAGAGTCATAATTTGCACAATTTTCAGTTTTTGCCTGTGATTTTTGGTACGTATGCACGGGACATCTTCCACTACAAGATGCCAGGCAGGACAATGCCTTACCCCGCATGACCTCCCACCCCCCGCATGCCATTGTCTCAGCAATTCACCTGTTATCAGTGACCTGGCCAATAAAGACATTCAGGGCCAGAGTGATTCCCCAATCAATGACAATGTGGAGGACAAAGTTTACATAACATTAGAGGAAGAAACAGTCAGAAATGATGATCAGGTAATGTCACCAAAAAAGGCCAGGTATGTTGATGTGTTATTGAGTGAAACAATGCTCATATTGCCTATATTACTGTGTGAAAGCCAATATACTCTCATACTACATATACATTCGTACCAAATAAATAAATAAATACCGTTTATGAGTGGTGTGGAATAGTTACCCTGCCATAGAACTCGTTTTCTTTGGAGCCAGCCTGATAGAAAACCCAGTAAGGTAAGGAGTACTGCTAGCTGTATCGAGTATTTTAAACCTCAGGTGAGCAATTTCTCTATGAATTTACTATGTTTCTCACCAAACGCAGAGGTTTGAGCCAAAAAAAAATCCAAAACTGATCGGGATTGGGGGGAGTCAGTGGTGGAAAATCGGTCGGGATGTGATGGGTTAAGAGAATAAACTACAAACGAACACACAAAAATTGCGATGGGATTTTTGAAGGTACAAGTCAAATGATTCCATCAAGTTCCAATAATTTCGGCTGCTCGATGGGAAAAACTTTTCCCTTTGGTCAGCTTGGAAGGAGAAGGATTTTTTTAAGAACACCAGTTCAGAGAAAGATGTCCTTCCCATGCCTCTAAAAGGGAAGGGGAAGTTTAAGAATACGGCCATAAGATCATAGGTGAGGGAAAGGACATGACAGGTACGTCGTGGCCGTTCGGTTATTGAGATGATTTAGTAAATATAATTAACAAGCCAGTACGCAATGATGGCCAGCTCTAAGAAGACCAAGCTTTGTCAGCGACTGGAAATGAGTTTCGGTATGAGAAGTTACTCCTGTATGGAGGTACCGAAGGAGAACATCCCAACCAAAAATCGACTCTGGGTCAATAACCTTCGAATCCTTAGCATGTCACGTGAGCCTCGTTGTGATTATAGCGATTTTCTACTGAAGTGCATAATTTTGATGACATTTGACCCCTGATATGGCGGATACAGATCAAGGGTTTACAAAGCACACTTGTAGTACTCATTAACATTGTAATTCATCACCCATCCATCTTGACTATGGAGCATGACTTTCGTAATTTTGACCACTCAGTTCCCGTCCCTTCAGTCTCGGGTCTCGTTCCCCTCGGTCCCAGGTCTCCGGTAACCCTTTACACCCCCTCTGGGGAAAACACAGCTGATGTCATCATCATGGTGTGTCAGAGCATTGTGAATGTAAAGAATTCGGGGTGATGGGGTCATTCACTTAATACGTTTGCACTACTTCCGGCTTCTTTTGACCCTCCTCCTGTTTGCATTATTTTGTATAGGAGTTTTGTATAGTACTAGAATTTGCACTATTCATGACCCCCTCCCTCCTCCTGACTGCAATCGTATTAACTGAATGCCCCCTACAGTATCATGTCAAGAAAAATTTTGATAAATTCTTCTCACAGGTGAACAGGTAAAAGGTTGAATATAACTGAGTAACAACTGCAATTTTTAGCAATATATTGGTTATTTTCATAGTGTTAAAAAATTATTGAACAAAATTTACAAATAAAAAAACGCTCATGAACAAGAACGTACTATCTAAACAAGTATCATGGCCCTGGTTTAATAATCTTCGGAGCATTAGCATTTTGCGTGAGCAAGGTCGTAATCTTAGTACTTTTTATATTTTCTGCACTTGATGATCTTTGACCCCTGACATGGCGGATATGGGTCATGCATGTACGAAGCACACTTGTAGTACTCATTACCGAAGTTTCATTTGATTCTATCCTCACACTCTGGAGTTTGGGAACTTGAAATTCGCAGAGATACAACTTGCTAGTGGCGTTACCAGCGACTGGAAGTGAGTTTCGACACTAAATGTCATTTTTGTATGGAGATACTCCAGTGCAACTTTCCATCCGAGAATCATGGCCCTGGCTAAATAATCTTCAGAGCCTTACCATTTTGTGTGAGCATAGTCAAGATTTTATTTATTTCCACTGTTTTTGCATTTGATGACTGTAGACCCATGACCTGGCCAATGCAGCACGTAGATGCACTATAGAAAGTTGTAGTACTAGTCAGTGTCTATTTGTACACAATGTTTCATTCAGTTTCATAAAACTGCTGGGGAACTAGGATGCCATTATTGAAAACCAGCACTGGTTGCAAGGGATGCTGAAGCCAGTATTCGCAGGGTTGCCAGTCAAAAACTGGAGGAGAGAGAGGAAAATGGATGGCACACTTCTGATGAGGTATGACCTCAACATTATGCTTAAAGAAATCAGAGCTTTCTATGCCCTTTAGTAATGCTCCTACAGCTCAGAAAGAGAAAAATACAAAATTATAGTTTTTCGGCAATTGCAAGGCATCGGGTAGTTGCCCAGCAACCAAAACCTTGCGGACACAACTAGGTTATAGGCTGTTCATTGTGTCCAAGCTTTGTCAGAATCGGTTAATTTTGAAAGGTAGAAGTGACTGCCACAATTAAACAAGAAAAAAAGACCAAAAGAAAGAAACCAAGCAAGGAAATGCATCTAAAAATAAGGGCAGCATGAGCTGGCCAACAGAGGCCAGGATAAATATATTCCTTCAAAAGCGTTTAGAACGAATTATTGAGAGTCGAGATGGTTAAACAACATATTTACCAGAAAATTGCACTTTGTGAGTGCGTGACGAGCGAACGAGCGTTGGTACATGCACCTTTCATCATAATTTCATCTTGATGTAAACGTTCAGCATTTCTGGTGAGGTAGTTGAATACCAGAAGGATAATTGTGATAAAATATTTACTTTCTCACGTTTCCTCTCTGGATGTGCATATAGCAGGGCACCGTAGCATTTATGATATGCACAATGATCAGTTCTCTACTCCCAACTTGCCGTGTCAAAAAACTGAATTGGTAAACGATTGGCTATTGATCAAATGATAAAACCCAGAAATGGGACGATTGCCCTTGCTGATTTCACCTCCTAAACATAGACAAAACATTCATGTAAAATTATGAGAGTAATATTCGATACTTAAGTGTTACAAATCATGCAAGAAAATATAGTTTTACAACAGGAAATCTTTTCCAGTTTGATTTCACAGTGGAGCATGTCAATTAACGCCCTCGGTACATTCTTTTGGAAGCTTGGATTCCGAGGGGTTTCTTTGGTCTCATGAGTAAATATATTAAAAAATAAAATTTATTGAATGTATCTACCACCTGCTGAAAGCATCTTTCTATCTCACATAGTAGAAAAGTTACTGGCCACTAAAAACGATCGCGGTCGGGCCGTTTCGTGTCAGGCAGGGCCGGGTCGTGTCTGGCCGCTCATTTCTCAGCTGAACGTAAACATAGCTTCGTTTGCTGCACTCGCTCGCTCGTCATATTCTCTCACAGGCCAAAGAAAAGGAACAGATAGAAAAATAAAAAAGGAGAGGAACATTTACCTAACTGTTACGCGATTATGTAGAGAAGTAAAGAGGGTGATACGGTAAACAAAGCGAGGTTATGAAACTAAGGTTGCTCTAGAATCGAAAGAAAACCCCAAAGGTTTTTACGAGTTGCACCTACAGAAAATAAAGTTAGGACAGGATATTTTAAAACAGAATCAGATGACGTTATCAGTGAAGGTAAAGAAATGTGCTATATCCTAAAAAATTATTTGATACCAGTATTCACCACGGAAAATCTACCGTAGAGCAGATCACTCAAGCAACAGCTATTCACGGTGGTAATTTAATACGAACAATATTCTTCGTTTTATAAAAAAAAACATTAGTAAGGACGAAGCACTGAGAGAAATTAATAAGCTGAAATCTCAAACTTTGCCAGGTCAGAAAGATATACAGTAGGCCTATATGCAAAAATTATAAAGGAAACAAAGGAATAATTAAGTCTCCCAGTTATAACGTAATTTAATCGTTCTTTAAGTTCAGAAGTTCCAGAGGTGTGGAGGACAGCAAATGTCGTACCCATATTTAAAAAGGGTGATAATTCAGTTGGGTCGAATTATCGTACGATAAATTTAACATCAGTAGTTGGTAAAATTCTAAGGTTCAATTTGGCAAATAAAATCAGAGAGCACCTAGAAAAATTTAATAATGAACGTCAACACGGATATATACAAGGAAGACCCTGCCTCACAAACGTATTTTTCTCGGAGGCCTATGAGGCGCTAAATAGCCTATAAACTTACACTGTATTTTATCTTGGTTTTAGTAAAGCTTTCGTTTGAGCTCCACGCGAAAGGTTAGTTAGGAAGTTTCGAGCACACGGTATTGACGTCGATATCTTCAAATGAATAGAATCCTGGCTGAGGGGACGAAAGCAGTCGAACAGGGCAGTACTCCCGAGGTTGATGGCAAGCTGTGACAGGGAGAGCTGGAGCTCCCGTTTCACCAGCCCTCAGGACTTGATCCTGACCATCTCCCTTTTCTGAACATTTTCAGTGCATTCATTTACACAGAGAGTAGGCCAGCATGCTCTCATGATACCTCTATCTTCAACTGTCTACACCACACTACATGCGCATAACATATCACACCTTCTATTCACATCTTTAGTAATGGCCGCTGCAATCTCACAATCAAATGAGGTGGTATCTCGGATTGCCACCACCGGCAGGGTAGGGCTGGAGGCACAGGGTCCTCCCGGTTGCTATCAAGCGACTGTGCCAGCAGCGACTGTTGCTATTTCCGGGAATGCTCATCGGCAAAGAGGTGACGGTGCGGCCTTATTCTTTACCAACATCCGCGGCCTTACCACAAATTTAAACTCAGTTCATTTTTCCTTCAGTCCATATCCCCTTTGGCCCTTTTCCTCACAGAACCACAAATCTCACCCTCTACCGATATATCTCCATTTTGTTTTCCCGTTACCATCTCCTTACAAACTTTCGAAACAAGGGCGGCACCTGTTGTTATATCAAATCCCAATATGCAGTTGACACTATTTTAAACTTCACTTCATCCAGTTTTGATTACTCATTATATAAATTAAATTGCCAAAACATTACCAAATATATCTGTGTAGTTTATCGTTCCCCCAATGCTTCTTCGGAACCCAGTGTATTTGATTCCATATCCACTCAGTTGAGTAACCTTGACCTTGCCCTTGGCAATGAAATTACCATTTTGGGTGATTTTAACATACACAATGTTGAATGGTTATTGCATTCTGCCCGGACTGACGACGCTGGTCTAGAATGCGAGGCTGTTTGCGGAATCGTTTAATCTCACCCAGTTGGTAAAGCAACCAACCAGAATACCTGATAATCCTGACCATAATGCCCATCTCTTGGATTTATTCTTGACAAATAATCCAGATCAATACAGGATAGAGGTACTGTCACCACTTGGATCCTCTGACCACAATCTCATCAAAGCCTCATTAGTTAACCCTCCTACATCTCCCCATTCCGAACCTGTCAGGGTGACCGATGGCACTTTTGACAGGGCAGACTGGGATGGATTTAGAAATTATCTTGCTGATGTTCCATGGCAGTCTTTCTTCTCTAGTGATCCCAATTCTACCCAGTCCCACATTTGTGACTTAATACTAGCTGGTATGGATTTATTCATACCAAGTCAACAATTCACTAAAAGATCAAACTCTCCAAAATGGTTTGATGGCAATTGTGCCAGAGCAACAGCCCAAAAGTCATTAGCATATAACTCTTACTTAAAATCAAAAACACCTGAATCACTCTCCCAATTTAAAATTGCTAGAAATCATGCAAAAGCTGTATTACATCTATCTAAATCAAACTTTCTTCAAAAGCAAGCATCAAAACTACTTAACAACCCTAATGACAACAGAATATTCTGGTCAACTCTTAATTCTTTCAATAATAACTTTAACAAGTCATCTTCCATTCCCCCACTAAAATCTTCAGATGGCAATATTACAAATGACCCACGTGGGAAAGCAGATATCTTTGCTAGTACCTTTGCAAGAAACTCTACCATAGATGATACCAGCCAGAATGTCTCAGTACTGGAACTTGATTCTCCCGAAATTGCCCCACTTAAAATACAGACAAGATTTGTAAAATCCATCCTAGACAATTTACCTACCAACAAAGCTCCAGGTCCAGATGGAATTCCGCCAATTGTTTTGAAAAAGTGTTCCCCTGAACTTGCCTCTGTCCTAGCTAAATTATTCAGACTATGCATACGTACTTCTTTATTCCCAAATTCATGGAAAGAAGCCAATATCCACCCAGTTCCGAAGAAAGGAAGTTCGTCTGACCCCTCCAATTACAGACCAATAGCTATCACATCTTCTCTTGGTAAGGTATTTGAAACTTTAATTAATAAGCATATTGTTAAACATCTTGAATCCAACAACTTAATTAATGATAGACAATACGGTTTTCGCCACGAAAGATCCACCATTGACATACTCAATCTCTTAACTCATACCATCCATCAATCAATTGATCTTTTGGAGAAACTCATGCAGTAGCTCTTGATATCTCTAAAGCTTTCGACGGAGTATGGCACCGTTCCCTGCTGTCCAAACTCCTTGCTATGGACTAACGTCTTTTGTTCCTTTGATTTCTTCTTATCTTAGTGACAGGAAAATAAGAGTAAAAGTAGATGATGTATATTCGAATTTCCACTCCAATTAACGCCGCGTGCCACAGGGATCAGTTCTGGCGCCAACCCTATTTCTGGTTCATATTAATGATCTCTTATCTGTCACTCATAATCCCATTCACTCATAGGCAGATGACTCAACACTACATAGTTCATTCACACTCAGACATCCATTTACAAAGTCTAATATCTCTACCTCTCAACTCAATACAGCCATCTCCATAAATCAAGATCTATCTACAATCAATGAATGGGGACAAAACAACCTTGTCTCTTTTAATGCTAGTAAAACTAAATATACAGTTTACTAATAGACAGATATTGCCAGATTCGTACATTACCTTCAATGCTACTAATATTCCCATCTCCAAAAGTATTGAAATTCTTGGTGTCTCACTTAACAGTGCCCTCAACTGGACCTCTCATGTCAGATCACTTGCTAAAACCGCCTCAAAGAAACTTGGATTATTGTACAGAGTCCGTAACTTCTTCGCCGATGAGCAGTTAGCTATAATTTATAAGAGTCATGTGCGCTCTCAGCTTGAATATTGCTCACCCTTGTGGAATGGTTGTGGAGAGGTTGCATTAAGACAACTAGACAAAATTCAGAATAAAGCTGTTAGAATCATTAACAACCCTGCCATTACATATAAACTACCTCCCCTGCAAGTAAGAAGGAATGTTGCCTCCCTTGCATTATTTTACAGATATTTTTTTGGCAAATGCTCAGACGAAGTTGCGTCCATGGTGCCACCTCTCCATGCCTTCCCTCGTGCTACACGGGCATCTGGTAGCGCTCATGACTGGAATGTCACTCAACCACATTGCAGAACTTCTGCCTATCAGAATTCTTTCATTCCCCGAACTGCATCTCTCTGGAACTCGCTTCCCCAGAGTTGTTTTCCTCCAAATTTCAACCTACAACTGTTCAAGTCTAATTCTTACAGATATTTTATGAACAGAGGACACCAGTAATCTGGTGTATGGATTATTTTTTTTTTCTCCATTTGTTTTTCCTTCCTCCGTTCTGTTATTTAAAAAAAAAAAAAAAAAAAAAAAAAAGCCGGAGAGGGGATTAGTAACTAGCGGTGTACCATAGTGGTCAGTACTCGATCCCTTACGCTTATTATATCTGCAAAAGACCTAGGCTTAATCATATACAATATTAACAAATTTGCCGATGCCAAAAATAGGAGGTATCAATAACTCAACTGACGACTGTGTTAACCTTCAATAAGACCTCAGTATATTGTCCAAATGGTCTAAACATTGCAATTGGAATGTAACATTGAAAAATGTAAAGTACTTTCAGTTGGCACGACCATCGTAGATATACGACACAACTAAGAAATTAAAAAAATAATAATGACAATAAATCCGAATGTGAGAAAGATCCAGGAGCCGTGGTTAATAAAAGACCTTTAACCAAGGAAGCAGTGAATAAAAGCAAGAAATAAAACAAATAGGGTCCTAGGACTTATTTCGCGAAGCGTGAGTACTAGGACATCTAAAGCAATAATAGAACTTTATATAGCATTTGTATGGCCACATATAGACTATAGCGTGCAATTTTTGTATCTGTACTATAGAAATGATATCAATTCGTTAGAAAATGTAAAGAGAAGAATGACAAAATTGATACGTGACGTTCAGAACCTTTCATGTGGAGGTAGACCAGAAAAACTAAATTTGTAATTAGAAAGGCGCAAAGTAGGGGGAGATTTAATTGAGTTTTTTAAGTGGATGAAGGGAATAAATGAGATATTAGAAAAGTACTGAAAGAAAGCACACAGAACTGAGCTACTGGTTATGCTTTTAAACTAGATACGTTTCTTCACAGTAAGGAAACAGGTGGATATTAATATTGCAATAAAGTAGTGGACAGATGGAATAGGCCACCTAGGAATGAAATAGGCCACCTAGTGATGTAGTTGATGCCCTTTCCATAGATAGTTTCAAGCATAGGCTTGATAGGCATATGACAAGTAAGGGTTGCATATAAAAAAATCTCCAAATAACCAGCATGGGCCAACTGGCCTACTGCAGTGCCTCTTTTTATATTCCTATACGTATACATCAATATGACGCTGCATATGGTATGGAATGTGACCTACAAACAAGCAAAAGGATCAAAGTAATTTAACTGACTAATCTCTTCAGAAGATTAAAAGAGTAAGGAAAGCCTTCTCTGCTCTCCTTGTCTTATTCTTCAGGCCAAAACGTTATATCCCCTTTGTTCTTTGTGCCCCTCCCTGCTGCAGGGTTGTTTATAAGACTGTGCCACACTGCCTGAAGATGTAACATACGAAAGTACTTACTGTATCTATTTTCAATTCTCCTGTTCTCCTGTGGTCAATTTGCACACACACACACACACACACACACACACACACACACACACACACACACACACACACACACACACACACACACATATATATATATATATATATATATATATATATATATATATACACACACGATATGAGGTGAGTGCAAAGAGGAAACAAGTAATATTCAACGCAGCACAACAAAACACAGCGTGCCCCTAACATGTGATATTCCAACACAGATATTGTCTTTCATAGTTCATCGTTATTTTTGGTGTCCGGTACAACTCACATTGGTTCGGTAAATGTTGGCACGAGGCAGTTTTGCTGATCCACCAGGTTGATCCACAACACTTGTCCACCTAACTGGTCCACCGTATTGGTCTAGTTTACCGGTCCATCGTATTGGTCCATCTCGCTGGTTCACCATATTTGGTCCACCCAACTGATCCACCATATCTATCCACCTGATTGTCCACTATTTTAGTCCACCTTGCTGGTTCACCACAGTGGTCTACCATACTGATCCATCTCACTGATCTGCCATACTGATTCACCTTACTGGTCCATCATATTTGTCCATCAAGTTCTCCGTCTGCGTCCATCATATTGGTCCACCTAATTTGTTCGTAATACAAGTCCACCATTTTGTCCCAGGATATTTACTGGGTGAGAGAGAAACTACAGCAGTCATCTTACAATACTTATAACTACTTCTGACAGAGAGATGACTGGGCTATCAGTCACGGGGGCAGAGTGTGGGAAATGGGAGAAGCCATATCCTTTGAGTGAGAAAGTTGACTTCAGGTCTTTTGCGTTATTGTCTTGAATGCTAAATAATAAGAAGGGAGATTACCACTAAGATATGACGTTAAATACACAAAAAATGTTATGGAAAATATGTACAGACGAAGATTCTCGTACAGAAAATATGCTACAACAGAACTAAAAACTCCGCCATATAAATGTGAACCAGATATTGTACGACGCAACTGTTTTGACGTAATCGGATTATACTTACAAATTTACATCGCCTTCACCAATTAATCCTGTGGTGTTTACTATCTTAACCCCTCATGTTTACTATCTTAACCCCTCATGTTTACTATCTTAACCCCTCATGTTTACTATCTTGACCCCTCATGTTTACTATCTTAACCCCTCATGTTTACTATCTTAACCCCTCATGTTTACTATCTTAACCCCTCATGTTTACTATCTTAACCCCTCAGCCTCCTATGACACACACTCAGATATACAGAATTGTCTGGCGCTGGCTTGAATAGAATACTAGAGTTCTACTGACGATGAGAGGGTAAATAGTGACATTATAAAAATTCAGGCTCCTATGGCCCGGTTTTAGCTGGATAAATCGTCTGAAGTTAGCTGGAACCAAATACTAGCAATGTCCTGACCATAAAACAGCGAACATCTTATACGATTTAACTTTCCGTAAAATAAGAAAACCCTCTTCGTTTCCCATTATTCCTGAATAAATCAAAGGCCTTGCTCATTTCAGCCGTGATGAGGATTTTCCGTCCATTCGTTCGTTCGCGCTTTAGTAGCTACAGTTATGGACGATTCTGACGACTGAAGGGCCAAATGAATCCTCTTCACCTTGATGCTGTGCCCTCGATAGAGTGGTTGGCATGTTCAGAACAACAGCAAGGCCAATATGGCTGAAGATTTGTTTAGTTGCAAGAATATAGATACACCACTGGTATCACACGAAAGGATGTTATAAATACAGTAATTTATGTCCTGAACACAATTATTTTGCAACCTACTAATTAGTGTTAACTTAAAAAAAAAATAGTTCTGTGTCGCTACCTCATTAGGTGGTAGAGGCAGGTCGAACGATACGTGGGAAGATGGGTAGCTTGGTAGGCAGAGGTAGGTAGGCAGGTAAGTAGAGAGGGAGGGAGGTACGATTCGACTGGCAGGTAGGTCGGCAGGGAGATAGGTAGGTATGTCGGTAAGTAGGTAGGAAGGGAGGTAGGTAGGTAAGTTGGTAAGCAGGTAGGCAGGAAGGGAGGCGGGCGGGGAGATTGGTAGGAAGGGAGGAGTGAGGGGAGGTACGGAAGGTAGGGAGGTAGGAAAGTATGGAAAATCGACAAGAAGTGCAAGTTAATCCTTCATGTAGTAAAGAAATAATTTGCATATTAATCCCATCGGGTGAAAGGATCGCATTATTTTAGAGAGTGGCTGTCAAACCAGAGACTCTGCTGTAAGCAACAAGAATCATACGAGACTCCGTGTTTGGAGCCCCAGCGTGGCAACACACAACAGTTTTTTCCCCTCTCTCACTCACTCCGTACCACTTCTACCTTTTTCCTTCATTAGCATTATTTCGCACTTGTTTGTTTCATTCACAGTTTAGTCTCTTCAGTAACTGTGATCTAGTATATTTAATGTGATTTCCTATCATATTGAATACATTCGGGGTTTGGTACAAATTTTAGCACCATTTTAGAAGTATATTTGGACTTCCATTATGTTTCTGAAATTTTGCATATACAGTATTCGTAGGTAGTAAGGATCAAGATGATTTGATTCGGGCCGATACAAGCCAAGCCGAACATATTCGGGTGGGTCGAACCATATCAGTACTTGAAATTTTTACACTGGTTTGAAAAAAAAAAAAGAAAATAATAACTTTGATGACTATGGTGACTCGATTTAGCCTAACTGAGTTATTTAAGTCAATTTGAAACATGTTAAACATATTCTTTATGATAAATGAAATAGTGGTGGGTGGGGGCGCTCACCATCCACTCACTCGACGTAGTGCTGCTGTTGGGTGTCTGCCCTTTCCTCTCCACCATCCTTCTTTCCTTCCATCCTCTTCTGTCTTTCCTTCGTTCTTTCCTCGTCCTTCTGCCTACGGGTGACTTTACACTCCCTCTTTTGTTTTTCTTTCCTTCATTCTTTCCTCTTCCTTCTGCCTGTGGGTGACCCTACACTGAGTGACAAGCCAAATGGTTTCTAGCAAATGGTTTCCTGTACACCAGGAAACCGTTTAGTACGCTGGGTGGTAACAATATAACCAAATTTTGGCGCCTGGTGGTTTATTGGGTAATTATTGCACTCCAATCGAATTGAGCCGGTGAAGGTTTATATCCAAGAGATGGTTGGGGTCAATTGCTCATGTAATGCCACTCAGGGATGAGTAAGGCTGATCACTCTCATCTTAAATGTCGGGACCAACTGCCTAGCCTCGGGCTCCTACGCTCCTCATGGGGCAATGTAGGATTGGATGAGGGATGGATGGATGAATTAGATCACCCGAAAAGAAATGGAGTTAGGTTCTTCAGATTAAATATTTTGTGAACAGCGCCGATCTCACATTCCGACTTCAGGTCAAACCACTTTGCCAACTTTTATTGTAGTTTTCACCTCTTTTTTTTTTTTTTTCCACACTTTTCCCTGGCCCCATCGTTTGTCCTTTTCACCTGCTATCATTTTATTTTAACTCCCTCCTCTACCAAATAATAAACTCAAAGCAAGAAAGGCAGAGACAGACCATTATTCGCATAGGTTCAGTAACTATTTTAGTACAAGACTAACTTGTTACCATCCGCGATAGCGAGGCTGGTATTGCTTTCAATTTGTGTGTGTGTGTGTGTGTGTGTGTGTGTGTGTGTGTGTGTGTGTGTTAGCACGATAACTTCGCAACAGCTCAAGATACCATCACAAAATTTTACACGTGTGTAGTAGGGGAAAAATAGATCACGAGTTCGAAATTGGTGAAAGTAGGTCAAAGTCTGTGTGTTTGTTACCATGATAACTTCGCAACCACTCAAGATATAATAACAAAATTTTACAGGTGTGTAGCAGGGATGAAAGTCTTCTACAAGTAGTGTTTTCAGTTTGTGTCTGTGTGTGTGTCCGTTAGCACGGTAATTTCCCGACAGCTCAAGATATAATCACAAAATTGTACAGGTGTGTAATAGGGATGAAAATCTCTTGCGAGTTCGAAATTGTGTCTCTTACCATGATAACTTCGCAACCGCTCAAGATATCATCATAAAATTTTCAGGTGTGTAGTAGGGAAGAAAATCTCCTACGAGGTTGAAATTGGTGAAAGTAGGTCAAGGTCAGGGTCATATTCCGAGCCGCGCTAGGTATGTATCGGCTCGAGGCTGAAGTGATTCCCCCCTTTGGAGAGCCTCTCGTTGTTGCTTTTGTCGCTTTAACCCCTGTGCGTCTGGCCGAGCAGACTCGTCGACCAACAAGAAGCAACCACTTACTTCTATTGGGCCGTCCAACAGGTAAATTACAGTACATGCACTGTGAAGGGAACCGGCTCCCCTTTGTGGGGATCTATCTACACTCTAATAAACATTTTAAGCAACACTCTGCTAATGTCACACCCACGCCTACATTTGGTGTGAGGGCCAAACATTTGCCTTTGGCATGCAACCTCCTACGATTGTTCTCAAAATTCAGTTATTTTATTCTTGCATGGACTTCAGATCTTTCCACCAAGTTTGGCCCATATCGGATCAGAGCTGAGTTAGTAATTTTATAAACACAGGCACACATGAGTCAATGTTTTCTTTGTCCTGTGACATGGCCTTTGACCGAATGTCCTCAAAACCGAATCCCTTTGTTCGTGCTTACCTCTCCGTCCTTCTACCAAGACTGGTCTATATCAGATCATATTTACTTAATTTGACGTGCCATGTGATTTAGGCTTTTGACTTGTCTTGCGACCTTAACCATTCCTACAAGTTTGATTTTAATCGGACAGACAATCTTCAAATTGGCCTTGCCACGTGATTTGACACTTGACGTACTGTTCTGATATGTGATAGGCTAACTTCTTGGAAGTACCTCAACCCTTTCACAAGGTTTGGTCCAGATCGGATTAAAACTTTTAAACTTATTTTGTTTACACACCCTCCCACCCACCCACCCACCCACACACACACACACACACACATACGTCGAGTAAACCACTACCCCGTCCTCATTTCGCAAGCGCGAGTGTAATAGCGGCAGTAGTACTCGCCTTTCACACCATACAAGGAAACACTGTGGTGGAGGGAGCAAGGCGGACACAAAGATCACGGAGTAGAGTCTGGGGTTGTAATGTACGCACCAGGACCAAACGTCATTATGGTACGTGGTTCACCAGTACGTAATGCTGTCAGATGTTTGGTACGGTACTGAGATAGTTCACCTGGTGCCGCTGTAACTTAGCAATGAGATGTTATGGTGAGCCAGCGGTTGATGAGTCTGGTGTGGTGTTGGCTGATTATGTGGTCATAGCGACAGAAGGATCATAGAGAGGATGACGGGAAGCCACTGCGAGGCTGACAGGAGGGAAATAAGGTACTTCCGTTGCCTTGATTTGTATAATTACTGAAGTGCTTTCGGTCGGCCCAAAATCTCTTTGCCATGCTAATTTTCATTAGTTTGTGTGAAAATCTGATTCTTAAAGATGACTCATCTCGAGTGTACAAAAAAGTGAAAGAGAAAGCTGCAGTAATATTATTGACTACAAAAATGCATTGCTTATACAAAACTTTGGCAGTTATCCTATCTGATCGACTCTCACACGGCTGGGCTCATAAGCTTAATAGCCAGGCAACACATAACCCCGATGGTAAACCGTAATCCTTTACTGGCGACTATATTCTTCGAAGTAGCGCTAAACGGTTATTACCTGCCACTGGCAGACCTGTCGAAGTCTGAGGGTTGGGGAAATTTATTAGTTACTGACGAGATAACTGCACTAGTCTTGTTTCTAAGGCAACAGTGTTGTGTATATGTTACTCAGCACTTGTAAAGAACACTGTTACTGACCAGCCCAATTAATTTTACGAACTCAGTGAAAAGATTTTTTTGTTTTCTTTTAAAGCTCTGAAGCAATTTCCTTGACCTATGTGAACTATATTTGGGAGTATAAAGGTTTGAGTAAGTGTTTATGCAAATGTAGCTGTTGCTTTCTTTTTCCATTACGTAAGCCAGTTGCTGTTGGTGTAGTAGTTGCCAAATGTGGTCTGGTGTCGCCTTTCACTGTTACCGTGGACCGAACCCTATTATACCACTTATAAACGGCTCAGCTGCCTCCTTCATTCCCTCGTTATGTGTTTTTATATCGCTCCAGATCGCCTCCATTCCGATGCCAGTTTATACCCTGACTCTGCGTCAGTAGGCATGCGCAAGGAAAGGTGGGTGACTGAACATGTTGAATCTAACCAAATATAACTAAAATATCTAACCTAGCCTAACTTAACTTAAACTAACCTAAGCAACAGGAACAAAAATAAACAGAGATGGATAGGAGAAGCAGGGAGGTTCCAGGAAACTCTTAGCTGATAACGAGAGAGCGAGCGATGTTTACTCTCAGTTAAGTTTGGAAATGAGCTGCCCGCCCAGACCGTCATGCTAAGCAGAAATTAATAACTTCATTCCTATTTGAAGTAGAGTTGAAATTCTTTCTGCATGTGACACATTCATTCAATGAAATTTGTTACCAAGTAAAAACTCACCCATGAAGGCCAAGGACCCCCGTGGAATCTCGAGTTTTCCAAAGGAGTATTCGGCTCTAATTAGTGAACATCTCAGTTATGAAATCAGATTTTAAAAGATTTTCCGTCGTAACACTGTGTTTTTGGCATCAACTCAGGCAAATAAATATAAGAGATCCTGACTATTATATTATATCAGAAGGAAATCGTGACAACATAGCGATCGCTCCCGTGTCACGGACTCACAAAGCGTACTTTACTGACGTAATAGTTACTAGCACAGAAGTCCGTCTCCAGTCACATCCTCCAGGGGTCATCTCTCCACCCACCTATTTTCCCATGTGGACCTGTTTTCATCCCATTGACCCATTTTCCTCCATAAACCTATTTTATCCATGAACCCATTTTCCCCCATGGACTCATTTGTCCCAAGTACCTGTTCCCTCCATGCACCTATTACCCTACATAGACCTCTATACTCCCTACACCGATTTTCCCCCATGAAGCTGCTTCTTCCCATGGACCTATTTCTCCCATGAACATTTTCTTTCACTGCATGGGCCTATTTTTCCCCAATAACCTACTTTCCCACTAAAGACCTATGTTCCAAAACAACTATTTTACCCATGGACCTATTTTTACCATGGACCTATTTTACCTCCATAGACCTATATCTTTACCAGACCTATTTTCTTCCCATTGGGACACACTAGATACCCAACTGGATCTATTTTCTCACACAGTCCTATTTCCTCCATGGGCTTTTTTTTTTTTTTTTTTACCCGTTGGACCTATGATAGTGTTTGAGCCCATTTCCGTGAAGGAAGTACTGTGCCCTCCTTGGACCTATTTTTCCACATGGGCCAATTGCAACCATAGGCCTGTTTATCAAATAGACCTAATCCCCAGTGGACCTAATTATCTTCAACCATCCACCAACCCACCATATGACAACCCACTCACACAGTGACATCTCTACTGGGGCGCCACACACACACCCAAAAAGACCACCCACCATCCCATTAAGGCCACCCATCCCGTCCACTTGCCCAACCCACCATATCACCCCACCCTACCCTCCCACCCACACTGCTCACCCGTCCACCCACACATCACACCGCACCCACTTAGCCCTTTCATCCCACTTAAACCACGACATCCATCAACCAGATCACCCCACCCTACCCACCACCCACACCGCTCACACACCCACCAGCGCATCCATCATACCCCATCATAATTGGGTTAAGCTAGGTTGGGTTTGGATTGGTTAGATTAGTTGGGCTAGGTTAGGTTAAGCTGAACTAGTTAAAATTAGTCCCAAGGTTATGCTGGGTTATGCTGTTACGTTAGGTAAGGTTAATTGCTCAAGAACGTTGCATACTCCGATAATGGAGACAACGGAAGAGATCGTGGAAGTTTTAAATGAAGACGTGAATTTACGTATTTTGTATGTGTTATTCTGTATTCTAAACTCTTCGTTAACCGTTTCAGTACGGTGACGTCTCTTTAAATTTGGTTTTTGCTACCTCTAGAGAATTTTATTGAACTCAGGAAAAGCCTCTCGTATTGAGAGGTTAAATACTACTGTACATTTAACTCCTCCACTTAAAAATAATTGTAATATTTATTCCTCTGATGAACCAAGGTATCTGGGGGTAGCAATAATGCAAGAAAATGGGCGTCATTTTAATGATGGAGTTAAATTACAGGCGATATACTTTTAAGTGATATAACCGCGAATTAAAAAAAAAAAAGAAGTGAAATATGCAGAAAGAGAGGGCGATCGAGAACACGTAGAGAGATAAAGCTGCTAGAAGTGTGTATGAAAGTAGGTGAATGGCTGGAAGAGGCGAGGGATACTGAGAAAAAGGTGGAAATAAGCTGATTAGGAGTCTGAGTGAACGTGAGAAATATGGGAGGGGAAGGAAAGCTAGACCCAGTATAAGATGAGGAGAAAAGATGACTTGGCGAGTGTATGAAAGTGAGGTGGTTTGGAAGAAGGGAGGGAGACCGAGGACGAGATCAAGAGAGATAAGGGATAGTTGTGTGTCAGGGGAAGAGGGGTCATTACTGAGTACTTATAGGTAGGGACAGTACCGCCTGGAGGTCTTACCGTTGAGGCCAACCTAACAAGATGTGGTATCAGATAACAGACCGAAAAATATATAAGGAAACACAGGTCTGGGCTACCATGCACAAGAAGTAATTCATTTCAGTGACGCCTTTGTTATATTCTGGTTAGTGTCAATTTTATTTAGCTTTGGATGATAAGGAATGATTTTCATTAGTCCCTAGAGCACGGACGGTTTCCCAACTGTTGATCAAAACTGAATGGCAGTGGCAAGAATAAAAAAGCGCCTACGTTAACCACATGACAAAAGTCTCCACA
This sequence comes from Coenobita brevimanus, assembly GCF_032717465.1. Lineage (NCBI taxonomy): Eukaryota > Metazoa > Arthropoda > Malacostraca > Decapoda > Coenobitidae > Coenobita > Coenobita brevimanus. The sequence continues at coordinate 18,685,592 of NC_136979.1, read as the reverse complement.
TGAAAGTGTCAATGGGATTAAAGAAACCGGCATGGTGAGCAAAGGAATGAGCGGGATGGGCTTGTAATCCGGTGGGTGTTGGGGTTAAGCAAGAAACTATGCTCCATGAAAAGATGTTCTGTAAGGATTGGTGATCCGAGTGAAATGAAGTGTCAGAGGGGTAAAGAAATGGATGTCAGGACAGGGGCATGGATGAACTAAGCTGGAATTGTAATGAGGGTGGGAAAGCCTAAAAATAGTGTGAAAATATCTATTCCAAGACCTATGGATTGAATGCAGTGATGGTTTATTTTTAAAGAAGTTCTCCGACAAGAAAAACAGCATAAGCAATAACTGATAATGTTTCTATCATTTAATTCGTCTTGGGAAGCTGACGAGGAGCCTACACGTGGTAGAGCTGTTTACAATGAGTGGAGCAATGCAGCAGCGGCATCCACTCAGGAGCCAAACCTCATATTTCCCTAAGCCTCGTCGTGCGAAGGACCCTGATCCCAATATGTGAAACGCCAATGACTCCCTGTAACCCAGGAAACTATTTACAATGCTGGGTGGTAATCAGATAACTAAACAGCGGTGCAATGTGGAGCCTGCTGTGGTGCCCCTGTTAACTGGGTGGAGAGACGCAAATGCAGCATCTGTCCGGAAACCAAACCACTATACTCTTATCTGCCTCAAGAGAACATCAGTTCACTGCATGGGACGTCCCTGTAGGCGCTGTTGCTTGCCTGCATTTGCTGGGTCTGCTTGGCTGGACAGACCAGGGTTACTTAACAGCAGAAACAACAGCTATCAGAAGTCCTCAAATTCATCATAATCTCATGTGTGTAGCGTAAATACACGAAAATAAACTCCTGCTGAAATAGCTAAAAAAAACGTAGTATAGAGAAAAACGAAGTAGCTCAGAAAATATGTAACACGGAGACTGCTGTAGAGAAGAGGTAAGAATAAAAGTAAATAATATCTATCTATCTATCTATTGCCAGACGCCTCAATCCCGTTTGGGGTGGCCACAAACAATATATACTTCAAGGTGTAAGTTATCCCTTAACATGCCTGCTGGATGCTCTGTCACATCTTCACCAGCGCTTTAACCCTCTGACTGCAAAGGTCTTCATAAGGTGAACAAAAACTTCTCGTGGTGTTCTGGATAAACTAGGCATGTGCACCACCCGCAGTGAATGGGTTACGGAGCAAATGAGAGGGCCAGTGGGGAGGCTGAGCGTGACTGAGAAGACTGGGGAAGGTCTGGGGAGAGATATTTTGATAAACACACAAACTTCTCAGGGTGATTCCCTCATTGTCCTCCCACAATGGCCTCAGGGTTGGAAAAATTTTATTACTGTATTCCACCTAATTCCAGACAGATTTGTTCAGCTGACAGTGCGCACAGGAGGCTGGGACAGAAACAATACCCTATTCCAGTTAACGCCAAACGAGTCTCTCCAGCCAAAAGGTTGAGCTACGGTAGCCGTGTTACCTTTACCTCTGAAACGTCAAAATTAATGTTGCTGCAGCTTTTTTTTTTTTTTTTTTTTTTTGTGACATCGTTTAACAGCTGTTCTGTGTCTTATATTTTCTGCCCTAAAATAATTTAAATGGTGGATTCAATGAGTAGGTGTGTATGTTATGGCAAACTATTTTAACTATTTTCTGTCGATCTCGAAAATACTCCACATGGTGAACATGTCATTGCATCTCAAATTAAGACTGACTTGATTAATCTCAGCGGGGCCGATTTTTAATCGTTTTATTTTTTAACATACATGGAATAACTGTGTAACATTATATGTCAAGTTCATACACGAATATATTTCGGTTATTTGGACAGTAAGATATTACTAGTATACAGATTCCTCTTCCTTTTTACACGCTTTACGATGTTATACCATTTTCCAATAGTGTTACAGTCCAATAACGGGAAAGAGATAGTAGGAAAACAGGACAATCCTCAACTGAATGCCCAGCGCAATGGACCACAAAACCATGATTTATCATTCAAGCTTGGCTCCATCACACAACCTTGACTCTTAATAAATAAAAATAAAATAATAATTATCTAAATAATAAAATCAAGCAATGCATGTGTGTGTGTGTGTGTGTGTGTGTGTGTGTGTGTCAGTCTGTGCGTTAGCTTGTTTCTTTCACTGGAACAGCAATAGATACCGACCAAATTCTTCTTGCATTAGATCAGGATACGTTCAAGGAGTGTCAAAGAAAATACAAAAAAATGACGATAGCGAGCGACACGACGGAGCGAAATTGTCGGAAATAGCGAATCGTGAAATGGCTCTCGTGCATGTGTTCGCTTCTTTCACAAGAACGGCATTAGATATCGAGCTAATTCTTTTTGCATTAGGTAGTGGAAAGTCCAGGAAGTGTCAGAAGAATTCGAAATGAAACAAAATCATTCGAGAGCCGAATGCTAATCGCCTGCCAAAATGTGTTGCTGGCTAAGGTACAAACTGTCTACAAACCAAATTTGAAGGAAATTTGCAAACTCTACGTAATTTCAGTCACCGCATTTCACAAAGCCAATCCGTATTAAAAAATGAAACCAGAGCATTAGGGCGCTGAATGCTAATCGCCCCCCAAATATATTGCTGCCGAAGGCACAAGCTATCTACAAATCAAATTTGAAGAACGTTCGCAAAACTCTGCGGAATTTTGTTTCAAAAAGCGCCAATCTGTATTAGAAAATATATGACAGCTGGCATTCGGTCGTCTTTGATCAAATCCTCACCAAAAGTAATAGGCTTCTGCACATCCACATGTCTGAAATTTCCTTAAAGTCTGGTGGATATTCGTCCACAACTTTTTGAGATACTTAGGCAACAGATACATGTACATAGAGACACACACCAACAAAAACTATATCGCCTCGCCTTCTTACAGACGGCCGATAAAAATATTGGCGACCGCGCGCGACACGACGGATTGTCGGAAATCAGGATACGCGAAAATATGTGAAAATAATTTTTTCGACCTTTTGGTCAGAATTGGTCATGGTGGGCTCAATAACTGTATCGAAGCAAAGATAATGGTCTGAACAAACAATTTGTGATAGAAAGGCTATCAGTTAGTCCTGCAAATTTATGCGGGTAAAGACTGTCAGTAATAATAATAATAATAATAATAATAATAATAATAATAATGATTCATCCACCCATCATCCAATCCTACATTGCCCCATGAGGAGAGTAGGAGCCCGGCGCTAGGCAGTTGGTCCCGACATATAAGATGAGAGTAACCAGCCTCACTCATCCCTGAGTGGCATTGCATGAGCAATCAACCCTAACCATCCCTTGGATATAAACCTTCACCGGCTCAATCCGATGGGAGAGCAATAACTACCCAATAAACCACCAGGCGCCAAAATTTGGTTATATGGTTACCACCCAGCGTAGTAAATGGTTTCCTGGTGTACAGGAAACCATTTGGCTTGTCACTCAGTGTAGAGTCACCCACAGGCAGAAGGATGAGGAAAGAATGAAGGAAATAAAGACAGAAGAGGGAGTGTAAAGCTACCAATAGGCAGAAGGACGAAGAAAGAATGAAGGAAAGGAAGACAGAAGAGGATGGAAGGAAAGAAGGATGGAGGAGAGGAAAGGGCAGACACCCGACAGCAGCACTACATCGAGTGAGTAGATGGTGAGCGCCCCCACCTACCACAATATAATAATAATAATCTATCTATCTATCTATATACCTAGGCTGCTTCCCCCAAGGAAAGGGAGGTAGCCGAGACAGGACGACTCACTCTCCATTTACTCATCCATTCAAACACATTCATTCGCATCTTAGCCCCAAAGGGGAGAACGGACAGATCCTCACCGCACCACACCGCACAAGGGTCAACTGGGCAATGCAATCAGTGACATCCGCAGCAGGGCCCGACAGCAGAACTGGTTTACCCCTGCCACATCATAACAGACCCATCCCCTTACCCGCACCTGACCTGACTAGCTGATCAGACCAAATGCGGGAGAATATCCCCTCAGGGCTGCGTCATCACTTATTCATTCACAATTTCTCTCCATTTATTTCTGTCACGCACAGCCACTCTTCCTTGCTCAACAGACATCCCTCTCGCATCCAGCGCTCTCTTCACACTGTCCATCCATCCTATTCGTGGTCTTCCTCTCAGCCTTACACCTCTCACATCAGATCTAGTTATCTTTTTCACCAATCGCTCATTATCCATTCTCTCCATATGCCCAAACCATTGCAACACCCTCTGCTCAACTCTACCAGCCATCTCCCGAACAACTCCAGTTCTCCTTCGCACTTCATCATTTCGCACCCGATCCATACGCGTCACTCCACACATACTCCTCAGACATCTCATCTCCATTACATTCAAACTTTTCCTCTCTGCTACACCCATATAATAATAATAATAATAATAATAATAATGGAAAACAAAATAAAAATGCAAAATTTAGTTCCTCAAAGGGAACAAAGACCCAAGCACAGGTTTCATTACAGTATTATGAAGAGGAAATGCATATTTTCTAAGATATCGAAAATTAAAAGTAAAGGTAAGGAGAACGCTCTCTCTCTCTCTCTCTCTCTCTCTCTCTCTCTCTCTCATAACACTGGGAGAGGGCCATAAGCTACATCATTTATCTCGGCTGGGGTATATACTCAAGGGACACCGAGGAGTCAGTCGTTTATAATTTTGAGAACGCCTTAAGAGAGGGAGGTTTTATGATTTCCCTGTGGTACCTTGTTTATTCTGTTGCGTTTATTCTTCTGCTGATGAGACCTTTGTGAGTGTCTGATGGAATAGGGGGACACCAAGATTACTTACTGAACGTCTGGTAAAATAGAGAGAGAGAAAGAGAGAGAGAGAGAGAGAGAGAGAGAGAGAGAGAGAGAGTGTGTGTGGAGGGGGGGAGGGAGTTTATTGAACGTCTGATAAAATACGGAGAGAGTCTACATAACGATTGGTAAAATACGGAGAGAGCCTACAGAACGACTGGTAAAATACGGAGAATACTTATTGAACGTCTGGTATATTATGGAGAGTAATTACTGAAAGTCTGATGAAATACGAAGAATACTTACTAAAAATATGGTGAAATACATGGAATTACGTATTGAATATTTGGTGATTTTACTGAATGTGGTGAAATACGGAGAAGAGTGAATGTCTGGTGAAATACAAAGAGGACTGCCTATTGAGTGTGTCTAAATACAAAGAGTACTTGCTTTAGGTCTGCTGAAGTAAGGAGAGTACTTACTGAATACCTAGTGAAATACGAAGAGTACATATGGAATGCCTCATGAAATAAGAAGAGTATTTATGGAATGTTTAGTGACGCAAGGGTAGTAATGGAATGTCTGGTGAAACAACTAGAGCAGTTATGGAATGTGAGATGAAATAAGAGTAGTAGTTATGGAATGGCTGATGACATGAGAGCAGTTACGGAATGTCTGGTGAAAGAAGAGTAGTAATTATGGACTCTCTGGTAAAATAAGAAGAAAAGTTATGAAATGTTTTGTGAAATAAGAAGAATTCTGATTTACTTTATAATGGGTAGAAGGATAGGAAGATCACTTACTGACTGTCCAGCAGATGAAACAGGGATGGTACAGTCAGGGAAAGTTCCGCATTACCCACCTCCCAAAGTACTGGTGTGAGACGGGTGAATATGAAGCGGCAGCCAGACCTCACATGTCTAGTAACTGTGAGTGTGAAGGAGGGGGAGGGGAGGATCAAGGGGATAGGAGGGGTTGGTGATAGGTTGGGAATCACGTATAGGTTTGCAGCGTATGACTTGGGCGGTGTGTTTGGGTTATTTTAGTGAGGATAGATGACAATATGGTGCTAGCATTTTATGAAAAAAAATATGTATGTAGATGTCGGTAGAGTTAGTATTCTCAGGAGAGTTATGGAAGTTTTCTTGATTCAGACAGAGGTTTGAATGCTTTCATTCCCTCACGACTTTAACATGAGACGTTTCCCCAGGAGAAATCTGTAACTATATTACGTATTTTTATATTCTGTGTTGACTCGAAAACAAATCCACAGTATTATCTCTCTCTCTCTCTCTCTCTCTCTCTCTCTCTCTCTCTCTCTCTCTCTCTCTCTAAATTCTTATAAATTTGTTTTTTTTATTCATCCTCTGCTATCCCACTGTAAACATTCGCCTGCAAACATTTCCAGTGTTATTCTGGTAATTATTCATCTCGAACTAAGAGTCTAGGGTAGTGTGTAATAACAGAAAAAACAACAGGATTCTCGTTTCCCTTTAAACAGAATAACATGGGAAGTCCTAGTTATAAGATTAGTCTCTGTAACTATAATTCCTATCGAACATTACAAAACGAAGCCAAAGAAGCATACCTTTGACAGTAAACGTGTACTGATACTGTGACATGAGCGACCCTCCAAATATTCCCACCCCCGGCCACCCTCCCGCTCACTCACAGTTACCAGACAAGTGGGTCTGGCTGCTGCTTCGTGACTATTCGTCGACCACCAATGCCCCGAACAGTGGGTAATGCGGAACTTTCCCTGACTGTACATATTGGGTATTGTAGATAAATGGGTATGATGAATAGTGAGAGCAATGTATAGTGGTTCTAGAGATTAGATGGAGAAAGAAAATGAGACCTACCGAGGATATGAGAGATGGAGATGACCGGCATGAGTCAGCAGAGGAAACTGATGTCACTGGTCTGTTTGATTGCTTTGGGTCGTTCGATACGAAATCAGAACCAATTTCCAGTATGGTGAATATTTCCTTGCTCTCGGTGGTAAACAGCTCTGGAAGGGTTTTTCCAACTGCATCTGCAGAAGCAACGCGGTGGCAAGGTCTGTCTTGACTCTGCACTGTGCCCATATTAGCAACCATTTTCCTTTTATCATCAAAAGAAACACCTTCGTCGAACTTGACAAACCAATTGTCATTTCCGACGCGTACCATAGGTGTTTTCCAAACTCCATAATGTTTGCGTCTTTGATAATAGCATTCTGTTGAGAAATTTTCTGCAGTAAAGTGAAGTCCATACGTGGAGCAGCAGAAGGTTTGTCAGCCGTAAACCAAGCTCGAAATTGTGTTGGACAACAAACAGAATCGGTAGAGAGGCGGCTTGCAGTCCTAATGGACCCAGGATCGAATCCCGGCTGGGGCAGGGAACAGTTTAAGGATTTGAATTTCCTAAAAAGCAGACTTTCCTGATCTACCAGATGACCCGTCGACATGTCGTAAAAGTACCCCCGCTAATACCAGTACACCAGTCCTGCATGGGACAGCCCTAGCATGTATTCAATATGGATGGTGGGTGTTAGCGCCGAAGTGGTGACATGTGGAGGTGTAGGAGGACTACTGGGCCTTGGGATAGGCCACTGCCCCCAAGAAATAGGCCCTGAGCCTTTGCCCAGAGTCGGACACGTAAAAAAAAAAAAAAAAAAACACAGGTCGCCGATACTGTTTCAGAAACTGTCCGCCTTGTTTTGTTTGCGACTGATGGACTGATGGTGGTCTCTCGCTTCAGTAAGCTGGTGCCTGAATAGCCACAGCTATAAAGCATAAATAGCATTCGCCATCCATCTGGGTCGATGGATTGCTCCTGGAGCCTTGAATGAAACAGCGTGGAGTCCATTAGGCACTTCTTCCAAATAACACCTCTGTTGACTCGAGCAGTTCCCTGTAATCATCTCGAGGCTGCTGAACTTGGAGTTGTTGCTGAGCGAATGTTAAGGCGTCGTCTCGTCATGGTTCAACCTCTTATCTCATTCTTTCATCTTCCAGGATGGTTTGGAACTCATTCTGACAAGCCTTTGGCCAGAACTCTCTACATTCAACGAGGAAAGAAATGTTTGGACTTCCTGTTTTTTCTAGAGCCAAGCAACTGAACACTGTCCCAACGCAGTTTCAAAAATGTGATGTCTACAAGCCAGATGTAGAAGATTCCTTTGCAAGATGTGTTCAATCCTAAGGCACACTCCGGCTTTCCTCCCGGTATTCACCGTTGTTTCATCAAAGCACTGGGACTTAATACAATCCTCAATGTTTCATTCTTTTAGGACAGCTCCAGTAACCGCTGCCGTCAGTTCTGCTTTCCAATCATCGAGTTTGGGGACTGCCAAAAGTTTCTTCACTGCTTCACCAGAGATCGAAATCGGTAAACGATCAACGACATCCCAACAAGTCAAGTCAGACATGAGTTTACCGTCCCAATGAGGAGTTAAAGGAGCAATGGGACAAAATTTTAGCCTCAGTTCTCCAGCCAAAGCTGTACAGTGAGCATTCCTTTCCCTTCTGATAGTGCATGGGCTGATAATCAGCTTATTCACATAGTAACCGAGATGGAATGCAAGAGGTTTAACCCACCCTGTCCCGTCGACGTATGGGTACGTTGCAACGATTTGCATTTGCCAGTCCTGGCGACGTACCAGTACGTCGTGCAATTGCAAGGTCCCCAATTTGCACAATTTTCAATTTTCGCGCGTGATTTTTCATACATATACACGGGACACCTTCCTCTATTCCTCTACAAGATGCCAAGCACGGACAATGCACTACACCGCATAATCTCCCCCCTCCCCCCTCACGCCATTGTCTCGGTGATTCACCTGTTACCAGTGACCTTGCCAATAAAGACATTCAGGGCCAGAGTGATTCCCCAATCGATGACAATGTGAAGGACAAGGTTTACATAGCATTAGAGGAAGAAACAGTCAGAAATGATGATCAGGTAATGTGGGAAAAAAAGGTCATGAATGGTGATTAGTTAGTGAGTGAAACAATGCTTATAATGCCTATATTACTGCTTGAAAACCAATATGCTCTCATACCACATATAAATTCGTACCAAGTAAATAAATAAATACCGTTTATGACTGGATAAAATAGTTACCCTTCCATAGAACTCGTTTTCTTTGGTGCCAGCATGTTAGAAAACCCAGTTAGGTAAGGAGAAACTCCTACCTGGATTGAGTATTTAAAATCTCAGGTGAGCGATTTCTCTATGAATTTTCGATGTTTCTCACCAAAAGCGGAGGTTTTAGCCAAAATTTTTTTTTCGAAAATACCTCGGGACTGGGGGATGTTGGAGGTGCGGAAAACCTCGGGACGTGATGGGTTAAGGATATGAGCCCCTCTCCATTCACTGACTTGAGTCCTGCCCAGAGCCGAAGCCATCTGGCCACTGACAACCGCAATACGTCAGAGCCTTTTTTTTTTTTTTTGTGAGGAAGAAGGAACCAAAGGCCATGAGCTCACAATAAGAGTTCCCTCCAAGAGAAAAACAAAATACAAGAGAGAGCCAAATTCAAGATCCATTCATTTCGAGATGCCTGGACACACTGCATTTGAAAGATTGGAGATCATAGGCAGCAGGAAATACAGACAGAGGGAGACAGTTCCAGAGTTGACCGGTTGCATAAATGAAGGACTGGGAGTAACGGTTAACTCTTGCATTAGAGAGTTGGACAGAAAAGGGATGAGAGTTTGGTGCTAGACAGGTGCTACGTGCCCGTTGTAGAGGTGGAGAATGCATGCAGACAGTTCAGAGGAGCAGTGACCATTAAAGTAGCGATAGAAAAGAGATAAAGATGCAACAGTATGGCGAAGAGACAGAGATTGAAGGGAGTCAGTAAGAAGAGGAGAGTTAATGAGACAAAAAGCCTTTGACTCCACCCTATTCAGAAGAGCTGTATGTGGGGAGCCTCCCCACACATGAGAGTTGTACTCCACACAGGGGCGGATAAAACCCTTGTATAGAGTCAACAATTGTGCAGGGGTAAAGAAGGAACGGGGTCGGCTTAGCACACCCAATCTCTTGGAAGCAGATTTTACGAGATGTAATATGATCTTTCCAAGGAAAGTCCCAAGTAAATGAAACCCCAAGCATGTTCAAGGATGATGCAGGATTAAGCTGAATATTATCAAACATTAGTGCGTATACCTGTGGAAGATTTTGACGGGTTGATAGGTGTAAGAACTGAGTCTTAGATGCATTAAAAACAAGATTATTTTTACCCCAGTCAGAGATACGAGCCAAGTCAAACATTAGGTGTGCCATAGCCTCATCCCTTGTTTGTTGAAGCAACTGCTGGGATGGGCGTTGCGGGAACCGAATGGAAAGGTGAAAGGTGGAGTCATCAGTGTATGAATGGACAGGGTTAGATGTACAGCTTAGGTCATTGATGAATGAAAGGAAGGGAGTTGGTGATAGGACAGCCTTGAGAACACCACTGTTGATAGATCTAGGAGAAGAACAATGGCCGTCTACAACAGCGGCTATAGAACGACCAGAAAGGAAGCTAGCGATGAAGGCACAGATAGAAGGATAGAAACCGTAAGAGGGCAGTTTGGAAATTAAAGATTTATACCAGACTCGATCGAAAGCCTTTGAGATGTCAAGTGCAATGGCAAAGCTTTCGCCAGAGTCCCGAAAGGAGGATGACCAGGAGTCTGAAAGGTAGGTGAGAAGATCGCCAGTGGAGCGTCCCTAACGGAACCCTTACTGACGATCAGAAAGAAGGTTGTGATAAGAAAGATGCCTTAACCCTTACACCGCGGGCATGTTTCCCAATGTTTTGCTTCTTCAGTGGGGGTTATTCAGGCTCCGACAGACTCTCAAAAAATATTTGCCAAAAATCAGTTATTAGTCCTAGAATATTAAAATTAAATATGCATATGGCACGTACGTTCAGCTTTCTCCTGGGATGTTTGTTGAGCCTTCTTCGATTACCGTAGGACTTGTGGAGACCTCTGAAGTTGGGTAACGAAGTCTCCACTTTACACTTCCCGACAACCCGTAATATGATTACCACAGCCAGATATTAACACTATAAACACTACTCAATGATTATCAAGTAGTTTGGGATCCATACTCCATAAAAACCACTGTGAAAGCAATGAAAATTACGAGCGCGTATGACCTTCCCACTTGCGCTAGTTCGCTGTTGGTATTCTGTCATTTATTATTCATAAAACCCCTCACACTTTATATTTCTATTATTATATAACACTTGTATATATCTACAGTCTTTATCCATAAGTTTCCTTCAGTAGTATTAGTTTATTGTCACTGTAGGGATTCAATTCCTTTCAGTAAAATACGTAGCATTCACTTTCTCGTCCTGTATACTAGCATTGAAAGTGAATGTCATTTTCACCTTCACTCTCATAACTCATAGTATTCAGACATGCTAGAGTGAAACTTTCACTTTCATTACTCCTAGGGTATATACTCATATTCTTATAATACTACTCATTTACATTTCTATTTACGTTCTCTATTTTATTTACGTTATTTACATTTCTATTTTATTTGCACTGTGTTATGCACTGTCACTTGAAGTAACTTATAAAACTATTTTCCACTGTTCAAGTATATTTACATTCATTACTTTCATTTGCTGTTTACACATTATTTACACATTATTTACAATTGCACTTGCACTATTTTACTTAATAGAAAGATCATAGTCAATCTTTTATCAATTGTCAGCCCTTTACCTCTTTCCACACGAGGTTTAGTACGGGGTAAAGGTCACAGGGCCCTTTGCATGGGGGTGAAAAGTGGCTGAAGTCAGCAAGAGCAAACAGACGTACCTCCACATTGGACAATGAGAGTGAACTGATAAGGGTGGGCCGAGGTGGTGGCCTACCTAGGGAAATGCATGACTGCCAACGTTAGCCTCTTGACAGCAGCTAATATATAGCAGTGAAATGATTGGCAGGAAATCTAGGCAATACATTATAAATTAGGTAGTTCCAGGTGAATGTAAATATCACTTAGGTTTCTCCCTTCCCTCCTTATATGTATATTTATTACGAAAATAGATTATACGGCATATTTCAAGGGGAAATAAACAGCGGAAATTAGCGAACGAGTGCACGTGAGGTGTTGTCAGGTGATAATTAGCCAATTCCTGGTGTATGGCACTCTCACTTACCTTATTTCTTTCTTGTATATATTATTTGGTATAAGGATAGGGCATAGGGCTTATTTCAATGGATGAAATCAGTGAAAAATTCCATGGAAGATTTACTTAGCGTAGCACGGCAGTGCAGGCGAAAGGATAGGGTAATGGAGGGGGGGTAGGGAAGGGAGTCCAGAACGGGGAGAAATGGCTAAATTGTCAACAATGGATGGGAGTACAGATGAGATTAGGAGTGCTGACTAGTGTTGGACATTGGCTGTACTGATAGATGATACAAGCCACCACTTGGAAGCCCGGGTGAATTCAAAATAACACAGAATCACAAAAGCGATGCCCCACGGTATGATCCCTTGCTCCCAAGCGTCACGAAAGTGACGCCCTGCAGTTAAGGGGTTAAAATATTTCTATTGAGAATTGACTGGAAAAATTGTGAAATACAGGACGTTAAAGCAATTGGACGATAGTTGGAGGGTTGGGAGTGGTCACCCTTCTTTGGGACAGGCTGAATGAGAGCAAACTTCCAGCAAGAAGGAAAGGTACAAGTTGACAGACAAAGGCGAAAGAGTTGGCCTAGGCAGGGTGTAAGCACAGAAGCACAGTTCTTGAGAACAACAGGAGGGACTCCATCAGGCCCATATGCCTTGTTGGTATTGAGGCCAGTGATGGCAGAAAATACATCAGCTGAAGACATTTTAATGTCAGCCATGAGGAAGTCAGAGGCGGGAAGTGATAGAGGAACAGCACTGGAATCGTTTAAGGTGGAATTGGAGGAGAAAGTCTGTGTGAAGAGATCTGCTTTATCAGCAGAAGAAATAGTTACAGAACCATCAGAGTAGAAAAGAGGAGGGAAGGATGATGAGGTAAAGTTGTTAGAATGGTTTTTGGCAAGGTGCCAGAAGGAGCGGGAAGAATTCGAGTTGGAGAGTTGAGAGCATTTAGTATGGATGAAATTATTTTTATCAGAGCAAAGAACAGACTTAGCACGATTCCGGGCAGAAACGTAAAGAAGATGTGATTCAGGAGTGGGTTGGCTCCGGTACCTTTTGTAGGCCCTCTCCTTGTTGCGGACAGCATTAGAACATGCGTGATTAAACCAAGACTTTCTTGCGTTAGTCAAAGGATATGAGAAAGGAATGTATGCTTCCATGCCCGAGAGAATAACCTCCGTAATGAGCAAGGCACACTCAGATGGCTCCCGGTCATGGAAGCAATAATCATTCCAGGGAAAATCAAAGAAGTACTGCCTGAGGGCCTCCCAATCCATGGCTCCAAAATGCCACAGACAATGTTTCCCTGGAGGGTCCACAGGCCATACCGGAGTGATAGGACAGGTTTGGTAGATGGTCCTGGTTCGCGTAGAGGTGATGGCACGAATGAATCTTCACTGTCTGACTCGGGACTGCTAGAGCTTGACAAAGGTTCAAGCTCCACCTTTGTAGCCAAGGTAGCTTTTTCTTCTATGGATCACGTCTTCCATTTTCTATTTTGCCCCTGTTGTTTTTCCATTGCTTTTTCCTGCTTGCACCAGTTTTTGTCAACTACGGTTATGATTCCTGGTCGACTATATTGGAGCTGAGCAATGAGAAAATCCTTATCCTCTTTAATCTTCATCAAGCAGGGTGCGTCAGGGTGGGAGATATCAAAAAGTTCATGTAGATGTTCTTGGAACCGTTTCCTGTCTTCTAGCGCTTTTCCAGAATTTCTTGTTTTTTTTTTCCTTTATCTTAGTGTGCTCAGTGTGTAACTTCCTAACCTTTACTAGATGATGGCAGTAGTCAGTAAGTGGAATTTTGGCTTTATCCCAGATTTTTGCCACTTATTTCACTGTGAAAGGCATACAAGCTTAAGAGGATGCTTCTTCATGATGATGGTGCAGGACTCGTAAGACCTCTCCACAACTAGACAGTTTCACTCCGGACAACTCAGCCAGCTGCAGACCAACCAACCATATTTCTGAACTAGAACTAGTTATGGTCTTCAAATTCAATCGATATCTGTAAAGAAAAGTGTGAAAGAAGTACGCGAATATATCGAAAATTTAGTAAAATTAAGTGAACAATCACTAATTTTAAAACATGATCTTTGATTGTAAAGTTACGGAAAGTTTAATTGCGCAACCTGTAAACATTACCTACTCGACGTCAGATTTTCGCAGGTGGGTGTATATGGGCGGGAGCTCGAAGATGTGTGCAATATCTTTTTTTTTTCTCTTTTATTACACTCTCTAATATTTATATATATATATATATATATATATATCTATATAAAAATATATATATATATATATATATAAATAGAGTGTTACGGAACAGAGAAAACTGTCCCCCAAAGTTCCAGGTTCAAAACAAAAGAGTTAGGTAAAATTACAAGTTAAAGTTTAATGCTCAAACTAACAACAAAACATTCAGGACTCATAAGGATAATGTAATGGCAAAAACAGGTTAAATATATGGTTAACTGCAATAGCCTCTATTAACACGAAATTAGCATGAGTAAATTTATCTAAGTCAGCCCTGTTAAAATGAGATACCAGATAATACTCAGTGAATGCCAGATATATTATTACAGATACAAAATATTATTAATAATGACTGATATAAAAATATATGAATCACAAAAACGTTACTAGGCCTAAGAATTAACACCTTATGCTACACAGTACAAGAAAAAATGCAATAACACTTATACTCAAATTACACAGCTGCTAGATGGTTGGAGACTTCCTGAGCACTCACAATAATAACAAGTGTACAGGGGAGGACAGAGATGTGAGCAAAAAATGAGGAGTAGATCTAAGCGGCAATAATGCAGAGACTGAGCTCATTATATAGGGGCCAGCAGAGCTTGATACAACTTGTAAGAAGGACGCGCAATTGAAGCCATAGGGGACAAAGAGCTGACAATCCTGCTCTGAACAACAGAAAGGACGACTTACTCTACTATAACGGTAGAAGGGGGGACTGAGGCAGAACACGCTCGTGATCAAACATGCAGCATACTGTGCGTTAAAATTACACAAAGGATGATGAAATCATAGGCTATGTAACACCTCCCCACAAAGAAAAAGAAATTTACAAAGGAAATTTCTTATTACTCTAAAACAATCTGTCTAAAGTCTAGATAAGCAATCTGCAATAACATTTTCTTTCCCCTTGACATGTTGTTTGTCTAATGAATACTCCTGAAAAAGTAGACTCCATCTTGTCAATCTCTGATTTTTATCTTTAAACTTACTAAGGAATTTCAGTGGGTTATGATCGGTATAAATGACTATGGGGTCAAAACCAGAACACAAATAAAATGAAAAATGCTGTAAACCCAAAATCAAGGCCAAAAGCTCTTTCTCAATAGTTGAGTAGTTCTTTTGAGGTGGAGTGAACTTCTTCCTGTAATAAGATACAGGGTGTTCAATACCCAGATCATCCTCTTGCAGCAAAACAGCCCCAGCTCCTGTATCACTTGCATCAACAGACATCTTAAAAGGCTTAGCAAAATTTGGAGTAGCGAGCACTGGCTGACTTAATAGGATAGCTTTAAGTCTGCTGAAAGAGGATTCACAGTTATCGGTCCAGACAAATTAACTCCCTTTTTCAGTAGGTCTGTAAGTGGTGATACAAGAATAGAAAAGTTAAGAACAAATCTCCTGTAATAACCTACCATTCCCAAAAATCTTTGTAGCTCTTTCCTACTTTTAGGTCTGGGAAAATCACTTATAACCTGAACTTTAGCTCCTGGTGGTGCAACATGTCCATCACCAATTACATACCCAAGGTACTGAACTTTAGCTTGACCAAATTCACACTTTGATAAATTACCTACCAGATTAGCCTGAACCAAACGCTCAAGAAATTTACTGACATGGCACAGGTGATCTTTCCAGTTGTCACTGAAGATTAATACATCATCAGTATAAACAACACACCCTGCCAAACCCTCTGTTACAACATTCATGAGCTTCTGAAATGTGGCTAGTGCATTCTTCATACCATATGGCATTACAGAACATGCAAAAGTCTTTCCTACTGTTACAAAACATGAGATCTCCCTAGCACGTTCAGTCATAGGTACTTGCCAGTATCCCTTTAACAAATCAAACTTACTTATGTACCTAGCCTTTCCGATGTTGTCTATGCAATCTTCCACGTGAGGGAGAGGGTAAGTGTCTGTTTTGGTTATCTGATTAACACGTCTGTAGTCGATGCAAAGCCGCTGTGACCCACCTGGCTTAGGGACTAGAGTGACAGGAGAACTCCACTCGCTCTGACAGGGCTCAATCATCTTGTGGTCCAACAGGTAGCCAAGCTCCTTCTGGATGAGAGGAACTTTCACTGGGTTCACACGGTAAGGAGGCAGTTTAATTGGCTTTGCGTCTCCAACATCGACATCATGCATCAACACAGTGGTTCTTCCTGGAGTGGCACGGAACACTTGCGGGTACTCCTGCAGTAATGCCGAAAACTTCTGCCTTTCCTCGGGAGGCAGATGAGAAAGCTTAGTCTGGAGATCATTCATGATATCAGGATTCTTTCCCAAACTATCACACAGGCTCATCCTGCATGGGAGAGCTTCACTTGCAGACTCGGGTGGAACAGCTACAGTGCAGACTGGGTTATTTTCGTCCCGCCTGTGATATAACTTTAGCATGTTGATGTGACAAAGTTGCTTTTCTTTCTACGATCTGGTGTGGCGATGACATAGTTGACATCACTGAGTTTCTTCTCCACGAAATAAGGACCACTAAACTTGGCTTGAAGAGGTTGCCCATGAACTGGTAGCAGAATCAAAACCTGATCTCCTGGCTGAAAGTGGCGTAACCTGGACTTCTTATCATACCAAGTCTTCATCTTCTCCTGAGCAGCTCCTAAATTCTCTCTCGTCAGCTGTAAAGCAGTGGACAGCCGTTCTTTGAACTTCATCACATACTCCAGCAGGTTGACCTCATCTTCCTCCGACAGCCAGCATTCCTTGAGTAGCTTAAGGGGTCCTCTTACTTCATGGCCAAACAGTAGTTCAAAGGGTGAGAAGCCCAGTGATTCATTTGGAGATTCTCTTGCGGCAAACACAACGAATGGAAGACCTTTATCCCAGTCTTTCTGATGTTCCAAACAGTATTTCTTGAACATCAATTTGAGTGTTTGATGATATCTCTCCAACGCTCCTTGGGTCTGGGGATGGTAAGCTGAAGACGTGATCTGGGTGATGCCCAACTCTTTCAGAGACTGCTTGAAAACGTTTGACATGAAATTACTTCCCCGGTCTGACTGTACCTCCTTGGGCAGACCAAACTTTGTGAAGAACCCTAGCATTTCCTTAACCACATTCTTTGCTGAGATATTTCTAAGTGGAATGGCTTCAGGATAACGAGTAGCCATATCAATCAGGGTCAACACATAAGAAAATCCTGAAGAAGTCTTAGGAAGAGGGCCCACAATATCCACCAACACACGGGTGAATGGCGCCTCGAAAGGAGGAATGGGAACTAGCGGTGCAACCTTTTCGGTCTGATTACACTTCCCCACAACTTGACAGGTGTGACAAGACTTACAATACCAGGAAACATCCCTGAAGATACCTGGCCAGTAGAAGTGTTTCAAAATGCGTGCCACAGTCTTCCTCACTCCAAGATGTCCTGCCAAACTGGAATCATGAGCCACTCTAATGATATCCTGCCTACAAACACGAGGGATGACAACTTGATGTACAACCTCCCATTCACAGTCGGCTGATGCTGTTGGGGGTCTCCACTTCCTCATAAGTACTCCTGACTTTATATAATAACAAGTAGAAGCAGTAGTTGACTCTTCCTCACTGCAAGCAGAGTTAGCTAGACCTTTCAACTCAGGGTTAGCAACCTGCAACTCAACCAACTCTTGACGAGACAAATTATCAACACTACGCGGTACTGCCTCATCTGGTGAGTGGTCCAAATTAGCAAGAAAAGTGTCATCTAGGATAACATCATCATCATTATTATCCTCTAAGTCACCAGTACTTTAGACTTAGCCCTAGTGACAGCAAATGCAGGGAACACATCAGGGACATCACAATCCTGGGTCGCAGCCACTGGCTCACTAGACAACTGAGGAGCTGGGCACACTTGACTTCCACCAATATCATTTCCAAGTATGAAAGTTACACCTGACATTGGGAGTGTCTCAACCAACCCAACCATAACGGAACCATTAACAAAACCAGACTCTAAATTCACTCTGCACAGAGGGACAGAGAAGTAATTATTCCCTACACCTTGTAAGATTACAGTTTCATCAGAGGAATTAACATTAGAGCCTAGAACACTGGTCAGCATAAGGGATTGGCAAGCACCTGTATCACGATATATTTGAACTGATTTCCTGTCATTACTGTCCAGAGGACTGACAAAACCATCAGACAGGAAATTAGCACATGAACTCTTGAGAGTGTCACCCATGTTACTGCTCAAAAGAGGAGCTCCATCATGAGAATTTAAGTTACCCCTCAAAGCAGGTTCAGTTAACTCAGTTAAAGAAATCTGGGAACTCTCAAGGGTGGACACTAGACCAATTGACTGAATATTTAAAGACTCCTTTTTGTTCACATCACGCTGTCTCCTGAAACATTTCTCCGTAGTATGACCAAACTTATTACAATAAGTACATTTACTTTTCTGTAATCTAGAGGTGAAGCTTCCTGAGAAACATCATCTTCATTCTCTTTCCTGTTACCTGTACTCTGAGTAGAGGCAACGTACTTACTCTCAGCTTTCCCTTTTTCTCTAGAATATCTCTTGTGAGTGAGAACATATTCATCAGCTAAAACTGCAGCATCAGACAAATTATCTATTCTTCTCTCATCAAGATATAGGCTTACATCTTTACTAATACACCTTTTGAAGTCCTCCAGCAAAATCATCTGCTTAAATTTGTCAAAATCAGAATCCACATTCTTAGAATTTAACCAATGCTCTAACAGATCTTCTTTGATTTTTGCATACTTAACATGGGATTGCTTATCTTGCTTATAAGTTGTCCTAAATTTTACTCTATAGGCTTCAGGAACAAGCTCATAGGCCTTAAGAATCAAGCTCTTAACTACATCATAATTATGAGATTGATCCTGAGGCAAAGATGCATAAGTTACTTGAGCTTTACCGGTGAGAACAGTTTGAAGGAGTACTGGCCAATACTTTTTGGGCCAATTAAAACCTGTAGCTACCCTCTCAAACAACTGAAAATACTTTGTTAAATCAGATTCATTAAAAGGAGGGACAAGTTTAACATTTTTAGCCACATCAAAATCATCAGAGCTAGATGATCCAGTTCCACCTTGTTTCATGCGATACTCATGGTCTGCCTGAATCCTAGCAAGTTCAATTTGTGCCCGAGCCTGTACCTGTGCCTCTTGAATACGAGCATTTGCCTGAAATTCAGCCTCCTGAATACGAGCCTGAGACTCCGCCTCCTTAGCCTGAGACTCCGCCTCCTTAGCCTGGGACTCAACCTCCTTAGCACGTGCTTGAAATTCAGCCTCCTTAACACGAGCCTCCTGCAGGGCTAGCTGTAACTTAGCTAATTCAATCTGCGTTTGCTCATTTGGAGGAGTTACATTAAACAAGCTTTTATTAATCATGCCAACAATTTGATCTTTAGAATGATGAGAGTGAACTGCAATTCCCAATTGTTGAGCAACAAGCTTAAGTTCATTCTTTGTTCTGTTTTCCACATCCAACACTGTTTGCACATTTGACAAAAAATCTTTGGCTTCATCAAGTGTAGTAATAGTAGACATCATGAATAAATCACACTCACAATTTTTTTTTTTTTTTTTTCCGGCCTATCAACCATTGGGGCCGAAGCCCCTGGTTATTAAGGCCATTTATATATATATGTATATACATTTAAACATATATACATATATATACAAACATATATACATACACACACACACACACACACACACACACACACACACACACACACACACACACACACACACACGCTTCTATGCATACATACAGACACACTTTCATGCAAAGGTACATATATATATATAATAATTTTAATCTTATTTAATTTTTTTGTATTTTTATTTTTTTGATTTTTTCTTGGTTTTATATTTTTTATACCTTATATTATAGAGTAAAACTAATCTAAAGACCCTAAAATTAATCACCTAACAGACAAATCGCTATCCTATACTAACAGTCACAAAATATCAAGCAATATCCTTATGATATTATCCTGAATATCCTGATAAGAGGTCGCCAAATTTATGCTACGGAACAGAGAAAACTGTCCCGCAAAGTTCCAGGTTCAAAATAAAAGAGTTAGGTAAAATTACAAGTTAAAGTTTAATGCTCAAACTAACAACTAAACATTCAGGACTCATAAGGATAATGTAATGGCAAAAACAGGTTAAATATATGGTTAACTGCAATAACCTCTATTAACACGAAATTAGCATGAGTAAATTTATCTAAGTCAGCCCTGTTAAAATGAGATACCAGATAATACTCAGTGAATGCCAGATATATTATTAGATACAAAATATTATTAATGATGTCTGATATAAAAATATATGAATCACAATAACGTTACTAGGCCTAAGAATTAACACCTTATGCTACACAGTACAAGAAAAAATGCAATAACACTTATACTCAAATTACACAGCTGCTAGATGGTTGGAGACTTCCTGAGCACTGACAATAATAACAACTGTACAGGGGAGGACAGAGATGTGAGCAAAATGAGGAGTAGATCTAAGTGGCAATAATACAGAGACTGAGCTCATTATATAGGGGCCAGCAGAGCTTGATACAACTTGTAAGAAGGACGTGCAAATGAAGCCATAGGGGACAAAGAGCTGACAATCCTACTCTGAACAACAGAAAGGACGACTTACTCTACTATAACGGTAGAAGGGGGGACTGAGGCAGAACACGCTCGTGATCAAACATGCAGCATACTGTGCGTTAAAATTACACAAAGGATGATGAAATCATAGGCTATGTAACAATATATATATATATATATATATATATATATATATATATATATATATATATATATATATATATATATATATATATATATATTAGTCCCAGGAGCATCACACATCTGGGCAATATTAAACTATTTGATAGCTTTAAAGTTTTCAGTTTTGAAATACACACTCAGTGACCACATTTGTGTGTGTGTGTGTGTGTGTGTGTAACAACCGAAAGAATCTATAGCTACAGGAACAGTATTATATGGATAATCCTCAAGCCAGTAACTTTACACCACAGAATAAAAGAACAGAGAGAGAGAGAGAGAGAGAGAGAGAGAGAGAGAGAGAGAACAAAAAAAGTTGCGTGCCTGGAGGTAATTTACCAACTCCTCCAACCGACCGTTACGTCTCCGCCTTCACGTTGCTTCAGAATTGAATATTTGTTTACCGAGGCAGAAAAACAACACAGAAAGTAAAAGACGAGTGCTCTCAAGTCTTGCCAGATGCAGTTTGTGAAATATTTGTACACTGCTGGTAAACAGTCTTAGCATGGCAAAGTGATAAGCATACGGTAGTATTTTTGTTTTGTTTTGTTTACTCTGGCAGACAAACAACACTGTAGATAATGGTGAACGTTGCCATGTCTCACCAAATACAGCTGTGGTTAAAGTTGTTTACATTTTGGTAAGGGAACTTAATCCTCTTCACATCGATAAAGTATCGCTTTCTTTATGCCTGCTACTTTCAAATGTTTTTATTAAACTTTTATGACACTTATCGAAATGGAGAAGCTACATAAAGCGTTGCCTGAGCTGCAGAAAGTCGGCTGAAGGCAGCAGGGATTATTAATATTGTTACACCATAGGGTTTGTAGAAAAGTCAACATCAAGAACGATGCATAGACAGGCCAGGATGTTAATCAAAGGCTGTTCAGCAATTCAGAATTTTATTCCTTCCAGGCACAGCTGAGGTACACTTGCGAAAAACTGTTTTTTCTCTCATGCTACCTCGGCCCTTATTCACTACTACTTGCCCAGTGTCCGTTCACTGACTGATTGACTGCCACTCGCAGACTGTCTGACTATATCTTTCACTGACTAACCTACGTTGTCTGACTCTCTCACTCTGTCACTACTCCCTCTGTTGCTATCCGTCCGCCACTGACTGGCCCACTGACTGTTCGATGTCTGTCCGTTACTGACTCACTGTCTGTATGGCTCTTGCTCATTAACTGTCACTACTTGCAGCTGCAACATAATATTCATCCTGTCCGTTACTCTCTTCCTCAGCTGCTTTGTGACTCACATGCATGGTAATCAATGCTTTGGGTCACACTTCACGGAAGAAACGTGTAAAAATTTTCGAAACTGGCAGGCATATCTGGCACCCTATGCATGCTTATGCGTGATGAATGGGTAGCGTGGGAGACACAGCCAATGTGTCGCTGCACCCCTCGGTCACAGTTTGACATTGATGTAGGCCTCATCTCGCCTGCCACCATTCTTGTTCTGCTGCTTGGCCTGGCCAGTCGCTATTGTACCCGTCAGTCGATCGATTTTTTTCCCTTCTCCTCTGCTTCTTGCTTGCTATGTGTGGTTGTGCAACACTGGCTCTGGCTAGTTCTTAGATGAGTGACCGCTTAGGAACACCAACTACTGTTGGGATTGCTTCCCCTCTTTTTTGATAGATTTGTCCCTGTTGCTCCGGCCTGCCACTTAGTCTCTTGCCATAATACGACACTGAACCTTGAAGGAGTACCACTAGGGTACTGTATTTCCATGAAGGGGAGCCTTAGAGGCCTGGTTATAGGAGGTGGCAAGGGTAGGCACTGACAGAATAGGGGGGTCCCTCAAGCGGCAGTGATGGAGTTTCCTGCAACACCCTTTAGAGGGTGGGGAGGATAAGCCCCCGTCACTGTAGGGAATTGGATGGATTTTTGTGTGTGTGTGTGAGTGTGTGCGTGTGTGTGTGTGCTTGAGTGTATTGCCTTGTCAGCAGTTGTTCCTATGTGCAGTCTTTGCCTGCCTTGGAGTTAGGCCATGCAGGCATCCAAGATCCCTTGGCCTTCAGGGCCCTCCCATATCCCCTCCCCTGTGGCTTCTACCCCCCCCCCTTCTGCTTCTCTAGGCGGCAAGAAAAAGTGGTACTCATCCACCTCCAGTTCCCACTTCTTTGCTGCTTATGATGCCTTTACCCCACCGCCCACCTCCCCGTCTCCTGTTCCTGGTCCTTCCTCTCACCTTGACGCCTGCACCCCTGCTTCCACATTTCTCCTGGCAGAGTCCGCTTGTATCCACAAACGTATGGCTATGGGATCCGATACTCATGTCACCCAGCTCTCCCTGCCTGCTGCTGCTCCTGCAGTGGTGGGCAGGACGAGTGGGCGACGCCCCTACTGGCGACGAGGGCTTTACCCTTGTCAGCAGTAAGAGATCAAGATGCAGTGATCAGGGAAATGGTCATACTCCAGCACCACACTCTGGAGCTCCTCACCAACCTCCACCTGCTGCTCGACTCTCATTGACTGGCTGTCCCCCCTCCACCCTGATCAGTGTACCCAGCCTTTCGTGTGCTTCTCCAGGACGGGCACGAGACCAGCTACGACGCTGTAGTTGCACTTGAGCAATGAATGCCGGACCCACAAACATCCAACATCATCATAAGAGATGGGAACCACGTCTTGGTGCCTAAAGCCGAGGTTTTCTATGACCAACTCAAGGCTGTGGCTCTGGAAGAGGCCTCTCCCATTGAGATAATAGGACCATTACCGAGGCAGAAGATGACCAAGGCCATCCTAATAGGGTATCCACTGAGGATGATGCCGGTCAACTGCATTTTGCTCCACCCTCAGGTTGAAGAGGCTACCTGCTACCAGAAAGCGTGCATCAGGGTAGTGATACAACAGGTTCTACTCACTCTCTGACGTCCTCTACTGCCATCCCCAGACCTAGGGAACTGGGGCATTTGTTATCTTCGCCCCTACACGCCTGAACCACTCTGCTGTTACAGGTGTTAAAGATACGGGGCACCACAGAGCCACCTGCAGCCAGTCTGTCATTTGCAGACTGAATGCTACCTGTTGAAATTTAAGGCATGGGAGGCAATCACCTCTCACTGATCTGGTCCACACCATGTGTGGCACCCCAGCTGACCCACCAGAGTAGCACATGCACAGCAGGGACAGGAATGCCAAGTGGCCTGGATGCAACAACAGCAAGCTGCCAGTGCCACTCCTGCACCTCCTGGGACCTTTGTTTGGAGTCAGCACCACTGTGTAGCGGCACCTCCTCCTCCTCCAGCTCTTGACACAAGTGCGTTTCTGCTCCTTCAATGTGTGGCCACTCGTCAGGTAGCGCATGTGACGATTCACCACCCTGATAAGGTCCCAGCTCCACAGTCGGCCAACAAAACTGCTCCTACTTTGCCCTCCACCCCAAGCTCACCTCTGGTTATATTCATTGTGGAGGAACTGTGGGTGCTCTTCAAGGAGATAGCTCTAAACCTGGCTCCGTTACTGGAGGCGGACATTGGCGAGAGTATCGACACAATGCCCCTGGTGAACACTGTAGATAAGATACTCAGGAAAGTGGTGAAGGTGAAGAGGCAGCCACGCCCCTCTCCCCCTGCTCCTCGGACTTCGCCTCTTTCCCTGTCAGCCAGGACCAAGACACTTTCCGCCCTACTTTGCCAGACTCGTACTCATGGCCCAGACGCCATTTCACCAGGGCTCACCCCAGCTTCAGCAGTGGTAGAAGCTGAGCATGATGGTCCTGGCCTCCACCCAGAGACTGCACATCTTTCAGTCTCAGTTAACACTGATCGAGTTAATCACTTTGCAAGAGGTGATATGACTTTGAGTCTGCAGCGGAGGTTATTGTGCTGGCACCTGCTCCTGCTCTTTTGGGTGTGGTCATCATCTACCTGCCCCAACGCCAGCTAATAGATCTCATTCGATGAGACAAGTCCCTTTGATGGGCTTTTCTTTGCCCGTGTCCTTCTTATTTTGGGAGATAAATCTAAAAAACACAAACAACCTGCCATTTCCATGTTCATCCAACCCTCCTGTGCCCAACAGGGTAGGAAGTGCATCCAGCCTCCTAAAGACTGCTTCAGTTCCCCTAAAGGTGATGATGGAAGTAATGAGAGGAAGGATTTATTCTGACCATGAGGGTCATGAATGTGCCAGTAAATCCCACCATGCCCTCCACTTCACGAAAGGCACGCCAGGCCCCGTCACACCCACCCTAACGCACTGCCACCCTCCTTCTTTCGAAATGGTATGCGATGCTGTTCGATAATTCTAACAGCAGTGAGACTCAGGGTAAGCCAGATGATCTCTGGCCTTATTGTGAAGAATCAGGCGACGATGGGGTGGTCAAAACTCACACCATAGAAAGTGCTTGGTTTGACAGTGCGGAGGAGATGGAGGAAAGCAGGAGGATAATGGGGAGAAGGAAACGCTCTCGCACCACCACCACGCCAAGCATCGTACCATCCAGGTCACCATCACCTCTATCATCAAGGACCCCATCACCTGCCTCACCTACACCATCTCCACGCCCTTTGTCACCACAGCCTGGCCCCTCCACCACCTCGGACCTCCTCTCTCCCCTGACTTTGGCCGCCACCTGCACAGTGGAGTCACAAGGCAGGTTACGAAGTTGCGGCGCTCCCTCACCTCTACCCTACTGTAATAGCTGCCTTTACCCACTGGTATCACGTGGGGAGATGAATCAAGTTTTACCCCCACCATCCACCCCATCAACAATTCTGGCAGTGGAATTATGGATGAATGAGGATGAAAACGGGTGGATTATTTCGAAGCATTTATTATGAGGAGTATTACTGACCTGATCTACAGTCAGATGGGAAACGATTATACATTTGTCATGGCAGGTCGCATTCTATGTCCCTGTTTGTGTCGGTGTGCGTGGTGCCCAGTGTACAGGTTGGAAATAATTGCCAATATTATTTTTACACCTTACACCATAATATCCCATGTTTACATTTTTGCCATGATGTTATGTATTCTTTACATCGACTCAGTATTTTTTTTTTTCACTTGAACGATGACACCCGAGCCTAATATATTACCAGGGTGTTCCTAGTAACATGTGATATTCATCCAAATTCCTAAAAGGAAATATCATAGGTAATTTAGAAGTTTTATCATAAGGGTCCCTGAGGATAGGTTGGGAACATTTTTGTATTTTGACTTCTAAGGGGAAACACCATGTCCTCCAGCCTGGAACTTTTCCATTTCCTAGCCCCATTATGAGTTAGTATGTCGACTTATAATCCCCCTAAAAGGAAATTTGATACTTTTAGACCTATATTAGTAATGTTTTGTAGGTGAAATCTTCCATGAAAATTGTGAGACATGAGAAGCACAGAACAGCTGTGTGAGGAGATGCAGAACAGCTGTGTCAGCAGCTTGCCACCCTAGAGTAAAACTACGCAGTCTCTTACATCATTCTGATACTAAAAATTGTTTTATAGTTTTGAAATGAGCGCAATGAGTTCTTATCCTCTACAAGTATTCAGTATCACCCTTGATATACTCTTATGATTTTTTTTTTTTTCATTTTATTTTTCTCGTTTAAGTACAATATTTTCATCTTAGCAATTTGCTTGAAACTACCTGAAAGTAGTCTGAAACTACCTGTAGGTCTGAGAGTGGACTTCAACCAAGTTCTGGCATAGTATTCTACTTTTGAAACTGGATCCAGCATGGCCATTGTCTGGTTTTCATGTACCTTTCAAGCCTTACCATGGCCTGGAACAAGTCCAATCCCCCTGGTGTCAGCTAATATGTATGGAGATAAAGTAAGTTAATATACTACCACCACCTACAGGTAAAGTGTTTCGTCGACATCCCTCATGACCATACTCTCCTTCCCAGAAAATACAATGGAAAACCCTCAGCAGGATCAATAATTTGGTGTCTTGTACTAAAATGTAGGGTCAACCACGTATATCTTGTACTCTTCACTAAGTCATAGTGTGGACATTTCTTCGTATTATGTCTTTTCTAATTATGTTTATGATGTTCTAACAAGTCTCAAAATCTTCATATATTCACAAACTGTAAACTAGATAGCACTCAGAGGTCGCATAGCTCCAATCTTCATATATTCACAAACTGTAAACTAGATAGCACTCAGAGGTCGCATAGCTCCACCAATGCCATTGCTATTAAAAAGGATCCAGATACGGATCCGGATCTGCCCCAAAATTTAATAAATTTTTCTTGGTCCATGGCCCACCTTTTCACAAAAATTCATTGAAATTCATTAATAACTTTTGAAGATATTGTGTGTAATACACCAGGTCCGGATCCATTCCCAAATTTAATCATTTCTTCCTTGGTCCCTTCAGTCACGCCCAAACCAAGGGCCAGAGACCCCAGACCCATATACATTCTGAATCAGGGCAACCCAAGATGGTTTTAGGGGGGGTCAAAATTCAGATCTGGGTCATTTGAGGTCACCGGTAGTTTTCGCCTTTTTGGCTCGGGTAACTTCAATTTTTGGCATGGAGACTCACATGACCTCCAATTCGGACATAGGCTATGTGAGGTTGACCTCCGAGGTCATTTGAGGTCACCAGTCAGAGGCCATTTGAGGTCACTGGTAATAGTAAACAAGCACTCACAAATACTGTGCGTTAGTCTGTGGAAGCTGAAACAGAAAGTTCCTTGACCTCTTATAATCTCTCTTCAGATGCATAAGAGGTCCATGATCTTACTGGAGTAGAAAGAAAGATTGAACTAGAACAAATAGGATTAATGTTTGCCTTTTTCGCCCGGGCAACGCCTGGTACCCCTGCTAGTTATACTTAAACATCGCACAAAATCCATATGAGAGTGGCCCAAAGAATTATTTTATGGGAAACCTATATTTAGTATTACGATAAACAATGAAAATAACCGAAGCTGGCATGAATAAAGTACAGTGGTTTGGTAGCAGACCACATCTTGCTGCGCTGGGCTGCTTCTACTCTCAGGCCATAGATATACATAGACTTAGATGCCGCATGGCACTACTTTCAATGCGTGTGCGTGGCAGCCATCTTGGAACGGTCAAGGCAGACGAAGTCGTGTTCCTGACAGTGGGCAAATTTGACCACTATTTATCTAGAATTGCCACAACACTGTGTTGTTTTTGGGTGTAGAAAGTGTCGGAGTGTATCTCTGGTGGCACCTATAGCGGCTCAACTGTCTGGTTATGCAAGCGTCCTTCAGCTGCTTCCCTATCCCCCAAAAGCAGGATGGTGGGTTGCAGAAGGGAAACAAGCCTGTAGTCCACCGAGTTCACGTTCCAGATGAACCAGAAACCACAACCACCACCACAACAACAGCCACCACTATAACAACCACCACCACAACCACCATAACAACAACCACCACCACCACAACTACAACCACCAGCACCATAACAACAACAATCACCACCACCTTCATAACAACAACAACCATCACCACCACCACCGTACCAACAACCACCTCCACCACAACAACCACCACCACCACCACCACCATAACAATAATCACCACCACCATGATAACAACAACCACCATCACAACAACAACCACCACCACAACAACAACCACTACCACAAAAACAACAGCAACAACAACCACAACAACAATACCACAATAACTACCACCACAACAATGACCACCACCACCACAACAATCACCAAAACAATGACCACCACCACCACAACAATCACCAAAACAATGACCACCACCACCACAACAATAACCACCACCACAACAATGATCACACCACAACAACAACCATCACCACCACCACAACAACAACAACCACAACAACGACAACCTCTACCACAACAACAATCACCAGTACCACCACAACGACAACCATCACCACCAAGACCACAACCACCACCACCACCACCACCACCAAAACAACAACAACAACAACAACAACAGCAGCAGCAACAATCATCACCACCGCCACCACCATTGCCACAACAGCAACAATAACCACAACAACCCTAACCACAAGAACAATCACCACCACAACAACAACCACCAACACAAAAACAATCACCACCACAACAACCACCACCATCACAACAACAACCCCCACCACAACAACAACCACCATCATTATAACCACCATCACCACAACAACCATCACCACCACCACCATCACAACCACCATCACAACTACCACTACCACAGCAAGAACCACAACAACAACCACCATCACCACAAAAATAACAACCACCGCAACACCACCACCACAACAACCAAGAGAACAACCACAACAGCAACCACCATCACCACCACCACAACAAGAACCACCATCACCACCACCATAACAATAACCACCCATCACCATCTTTACCACAACAACATTCATTTTCATCGTCCGAATTCACTATAAAACCAGCGCCACTATTACATGCTTGACCGCTCCAAGACTGCGGCCTTGCAAACGCATTGCCGCTGTAGGCTACTGATGAATGGACGATGCGGCATCTTGACGTATTTATTTCTAGTGTACAGTATTTCTCAGGCGACCAAAACACACCCTGTCTTCTCTTCCCTTGTTATCCTTACTAGGGCCACCCATACACCTCCAGTTTACTGCAAAGGTAACATGAAAGATTGAAGTTTGACTAACATTTTAGCTCCTTTCGTTCAATATAAGTGGTTCAAAACATCAATAGGAACCCTTCCCCCCCCCCCTTTTTTTTCTCTCTAACACGAAAGACTGAAGTTTGCCTGACTATAATTTTAGCTCCTCTCGTTCAATGTAAGTGGTTCAAAACACGAATAGGAACCCCGCCTTTTATTCTCTGTTTTCCCTGTACCATGGGCGTGACTTATTTACATCGCGCAGCAGCCAGGGGGAAAATCAAGACCACTGGGAAAGGGGAATTGTTCAGGTATGACATCAGCAGCGGTTGCAGGTTAGGACGACCTCGGACCTGGGGCGACCACAGTAGCCTGGTGGAGTTCAGAGTGGGAAATTTTGGTGAACTTTCGAGATACAGTGCTTTTCCTCCGTCACTTCCCTCGTCTGACTTCCTCATGGCTGACATTAAAATTTCTTCAACTGATGTATTGTCTGCCATCACTGACCTCAATACTAACAAGGCATATGGGCCTGATGTGGTCCCTCCTGTTGTCCTCAAGAACTGTGCTTCTGTGCTTAAACCCTGCCAACGTAAACTCTTTCGCCTTTGTCTATCAACTTGTTCCTTTCCTTCGTGCTGGAAGTTTGCTCTCATTCACCCTCTCCCAAAGAAGGGTGACCATTCCCAACCCTCTAACTATCGCCCAATTGCTTCAACACCCTGTCTCAAAAGTTTTCGAGTCTATTCTTAAGAGAAAAATTTAAAAGCATCTTTCCTATCACAACTTTCTTTCTGATCGTCAGTATGAGCTCTGTCATGGATGCTCCACTGGCGATCTTCTCACTTACCTTTCAGACTCCTGGTCATCCTTTTTCGGGACATTGGCGAAAGCTTAGCCATTGCACTTGACATCTCAAAGGCTTTCGATCGAGACTGGCATAAATCTTTAACTTCCAAACTGCCCTCTTGCGGTTTCTATCCTTCTCTCTGTGCATTCATCTATAGCGTCCTTTCTGGTCGTTTTATAGCTGCTGTTGTTGACGGACACCGTTCATCTCCTAGATCTATCAACAGTGGTGTTCTTCAGGGCTCCATCCTATCACCAACTCTCTTCCTGTTATTCATCAATGACCTTCTAAGCTGTACATCTAACCCTATCCACCCATAAGCTCATGATTCCACCCTTCACTTTTCCATTCGCTTCCCACAGCATCCATCTCTGCAGTTACTTCAACAAACAAGGGATGAGGCTATGACTTGGCTCGTATCTCTGACACAATCTGCTTCCAAGAGATTACGTGTGGTAAGCCAACTCTGTACCTTCTTAATCCCTGCACAGTTGTTAACTATACACAGATTTTATTCACCCCGGTGTAGAGTACAACTCTCATGTGTGGGGAGGCTCCCCACATACAGCTCTTCTCAACAAGGTGGAATCAAAGGCTTTCCGTCTCATTAACACTCTCCTCTTACTGTCTCCCTTCAAACTGTCTCTTTGCCGCACTGTTGCATCTTTATCTCTTTTCTGTCGCAACTTCAATGGTCACTGCTCCTCTGAACTGTTTGCTTGCATCCCTCCACCTCAACGACGGGCGTGTAGCACTTGTTTAGCAACAAACTCTCATCCCTTCTCTGTCCAACTCACTAATGCAAGAGTTAACCGTTACTCCTTCATTTATGCAACAGGTCAACTCTGGAACTGTTTCCCTCTGTCTGTGTTTCCTACTTCCTATGATCTCCAGTCTTTCAAATGCAGTGTCCAGGCATCTCGAAATGAGCGTATCTTGAATTTGGCTCTGTTATATTGTTTTTGTTTTTTTCTTGGAAGGAACCCTTTGAGGGCTCATGGCCTTTGGTTCCTTCTTCCTTGCATAAAAGAAAAAAAAAATACGATGACCAACAT
This sequence comes from Coenobita brevimanus, assembly GCF_032717465.1. Lineage (NCBI taxonomy): Eukaryota > Metazoa > Arthropoda > Malacostraca > Decapoda > Coenobitidae > Coenobita > Coenobita brevimanus. Next base: position 18,654,201 of record NC_136979.1, on the reverse strand, counting down.
TTCTGCTGTGCCAAATTTAAAAGATTACAAAACGGGACCCAGTGTTCACATATTCTCCTTCACTAAAGATAAATGCATGGCCAAAGTGTGAATCAACGCTATTGAGAGGAACAGTTTTACTCCAAACCAGAATAACAGGTTAAGTACTTTTTTGTTTTTTTCTCTCTGCAGTTAGGATACAAAGATTATAAAGGCAGATTTTTCCGGGATTTTGGAAAATATATCCATATTCAAACCCTTATATCTGACAAACTATAATAGCTAGAGAATCAAATAAAAGTTCATAAGACTCATCAACTATTCCTCTTTCCAATGAAGGTACCCCGAGGTCTCTAGGTGGTTCCGTCGATGAGTAAGGATGAGTTGAAGATGAGTGGTTTTTCATGTTTTGGCCTGCGGCTCCCAGCGCGCGCCTTGGCCTGACCGGCTAGCGTTGGCTGCACTGACTTCAGTGGTCATTGTAACACTGCCAGTGCGTCCTTGGATGGAATGCGGAAGATTCCACTCGTTTTTTCCATTCCTCCTTACTCACCACCGTGAAAATGAGTCATCACCCGGTTCATGTAGCTCACCCAAGGATTTACCGCCCGCTCCATTATGCCTCTGCCCTGTAGGTGTGTGGGAAAGGAAATATCTCGTCTATTTTCTGTACTCACTTCTGTCTGACCACTACCTGGTGGAGGGAAAGTTAGGAGTAGGTAAGAGATGGGTGAGAGCTAGGAGGGTTAGGTGTGGCAGGGAGGTTTTGAAAGTGAGTGAGTTGGATAAAAGAGAGAAAATGATAGAGTATCAGGAGAAATTGAAAGATGAGTGGAACGCAGTGAAAGATCAGGAAAATGGCAGTGGTGCATGCAGAAGAGGTGTGTGGTGTGAGACGTGTGGGTGGTGGTGTAAGAAAAGGAAGTGAATGGTGGTGCGAGGAAGTAAGTATGGCCGTGGCTGAGAAGAGACGTGCATATGAAGTGTGGCTGCAGAGGAAGGATGAGGTGTCATATGAGAGGTATAAGGAAAAGAGGAATAGGGCGAGAAGGGCTGTGCGTGATACTAAAGTGGCAGCAGATGAAAGGTGAGGTAGGCGACTGACTAAGAATTTTCAACAGAATAAAAATATGTTCTGGAAGGAGGTTAAAATAGTGCGAAAGGGAGAGTCTGGGAAGGAAGAGTGAGTAAAAGCAGAGGATGGAAGGATGTTAATTGAGATAGATGCAGTAAGGAAGAGATGGGCAGAGTATTTTGAAAGATTGTTAAATGTAGAGGAGGAAAGGGTGGCTGAGATTGTAGCGGATGGAAAAGTGCAAGGAATAAATGTATTGGGAGTGTTGAATGATTCTTTGATCATGAAGGAGGAAGTGGAGAAGGCAGTAAAGGAGATGAAAACAGGGAAAGCTGCAGGTATGGATGGGTGTGCTGTGGAATGCCTGAAGAGTGGTGGAGTGACTATTGTTGACTGGTTAGTAAGACTGCTGAATGTGTGCTTTGTGAAAGGTATGGTGCCAAGTGACTGGGCAAGTGCTTGTGTGGTCCCGTTGTATAAAGGCAAGGGTGATAAGTATGAATGTACTAGCTTTAGGGGTATAAGTCTGTTGAGTGTTGTAGGTAAGGTGTATGGTAGAGTTTTAATTATGAGAGTTAGAAAGGGTACAGAGGGAGTGATTGGTGATGAGCAGTGTGGCTTTAGGAGAGGGAGGGGATGCGTGGATCAGGTGTTCACTGTGAGACAAGTGTGTGAAAAGTCTTTAGCGAAAGGCAAGGATGTGTTTTGGTCATTCATGGATTTAGAGAAAGCGTATGATAGAATTGATAGGGAGGATTTGTGGACTGTTTTAAGATTGTATGGACTTGATGGTAGGTTACTAAAAGGGGGTGAAAAGTTTTTATGTAAATAGTAGAATGTGGGTAAGAGTGGGAAATGCTGTGAGTGATTTGTTTCCCGTGAGAGTGGGGCTGCGACAGGGTTGTGTGATGTCACCTTGGTTGTTTAATATTTATATGGCTAGTGTTGTAAGAGAGGTGAATGCAAGAGTGTTAGGTGGAGGTCTGAGTCTGGTGAATGTTGATGGTGGAGAGTGGAATCTGAAGCAGCTGCTGTATGCAGATGATACTGCACTGGTGGCTGATTCAGAGAAGAGATTGAGACAGTTGGTAGAGGAGCTTGGAAGGGTATGTGAAAGGAGGAAATTGAAAGTAAATGAGAATAAAAGTAAAGTGACGAAGTGTACGAGGTTGGTAGATGGTAGGGGGGATGAATATAGTTTTGAATGGTGAGTTGCTTGAGGAGGTAGAGTGTTTTAAATATTTAAGGTCACATGTTGCTGTGGATGGAAATATAGATGCAGAAGCGAAATTTAGAATGAATGAAGTAGGTAAGGTGCTGGGAGGAATGAAAAAAGTGTTTAGATGTCGTTCGCTTATAATGGATGTAAAGAGAAGGCTGTATGGGGGTGTTGAGGTACCGACTGCATTATATTTGGCTGAAACATAGAATGTGGTTGTAGCAGAGAGGAGAAGTTTGAATGTAATGGAGATGAGGTGTCTGAGGAGTATGTGTGGAGTGACGCGTATGGATCGAGTGCGAAATGATGAAGTGCGAAGGAGAACTGGAGTTGTTCGGGAGATGGCTGGTAGAGTTGAGCAGAGGGTTTTGCGATGGTTTGTGCATAAAGAGAGAATGGAAAATGAGCGATTGGTGAAAAAGATAACTAGATCTGATGTGAAAGGTGTAAGGCTGAGAGGGAGACCACGAATAGGATGGATGGACAGTGTGAAGAGAGCGCTGGATGCGATAGGAATGTCTGTTGAGCAAGGAAGAGTGGCTGTGCGTGACAGAAATAAATGGAGAGAAATTGTGAATAAACAAATGATGACTCAGCCCTGAGGGGATATTCTCCCGCATTTGGTCTGATCAGCTAGTCAGGTCCGGTGCGGGTTAGGGGATGGGTCTATTATGATGTGGCAGGGGTAAACCAGCTCAGCTCTGCCGTCGGGCCTTGCTACGGATATCATTGATTGCACCGCGCAGTTGACCCTTGTGCGATGTGATCCGGTGAGGATCTGTCCCTTCTCCCCTTTGGGGCTAAGATGTGAATGAATGTGTTTGAATGGATGAGTAAATTGGGAGTGTGTCGTCCTGTCTCGGCTACCTCCCTTTCCTTGGGGGAAGCAGCCTAGGTATATAGAAAGATAGACTTCTTCCGTAAGGAATATTTCTCCTTTAAGTCGTTTTTCTGTTCTCACTTCTTCCGTAAATAATCATATTTCTCCTTTACTAAGACACTTAGAACTGCACTGTACATCACGATTACGGGTAATTGCACTTTGACAAGTAAATGCTATTGCTCTTTCACACATTATCGTAGAGTATGAGGTAATTATTTGTACTTTAAATCAGAATGCTTTGTACTAATCAGGGTTATAGTGAAAATCATATAAATGTTTTACACAATTAACATTATTTGTACTTCACATCACAGATACACTGATGATCATATTTGGGACAATCCCCTCGAGTACTGAATGAAATAATTTAGGTATAGCCAAGCAGGTATTGTTCTTTGTGGCACGCTCACAAGTGGTTTTCTTTCAGGTAATAGATAGGAAAACTCAAAGTATTTCCAATAATATTCTAACCAATATCCAATAAACAGTATCAATTTCTGTATTGCAATTACTGTAAATCACTAATATGCACTTGTAGAACTTATTATAAAAGACTTATCTTAGCACTTACTATAATTCACATATAATATCACACATTTCACTCATTTATGAAAGTACACAAACTTTTGCATTTCTGTACACTATTTACACTTCCCCACACACCTGCTCAGTACTCACGCTCGGAGTGATATTCTGAGAAGCATTTGGGGCATAGGAGTACCTTGCATTCTGCACATTGGTACGAGGTCTCTTTTCGTGCTGGGGGACGGCGTTTGGTTGTGCGGCAGACGTGGCACCGCCTGTATGCCAGACGACCTGCTGCGGTTCTCCCGATCTCCACAATCTTGTGCCGCCGGAAATACTCAGCACAGCTGAGCCTGTCAGCTGGAGCCCCTGTCCCCCGCCTAGCACCTGTCACCTGAGCAGTTGCATATTGCTCAAGGAGTTCACGCACCAGTTCTCTCTCAAACTCTCGTTGAGAGAGAGAGGTTTCCCGACAAGCTTCTTGAACAGTATGAAACTGTTCAGGACGGCGATATCAAGAAGGTGTAAAAACGCCTTCTTGTACCACCTGCAGGATTTACGTAGACAATCGACCTCACCAATTTGCATGTCCGATTTATCGACCAGCCGCATATTGATATTGTAATCGTTGATTGCATCTGGCTTTACCCCGGTTTCCCTGGTCCTGTAGTCTGTTTTCCCAGTTTCCTCCAACACACCCTTATGAACTGTAGACAATATGTTAACCCGTCTCTTATCATGCCAGAGAAGGGCTAACATGTTCCCACATTCCTTTGTCAGAAGGGCTCCTTTCTCAGTATTTGCCGGAAATACTGGGAAATTCTTTCTGTTGGCCCTAACAGTTCCACAGGACCCAGTACCATGGTCAAGCAAATACTTTGTCAAGCAAATACTTGGCCGGGGCTGTGTTAGGATGTGGTGCCTTTTGAAATACCTTTCCATCGGCACTTTCACTACTGATGCAGAGAATCCATGAGGATCATCGCTAGGTATATCAACATCTGTTGCCGAGTAAACTATTACATCCAGCACATATCCAGTTTTACAGTCACTAAGCACAAAGAATTTGAGGCCAAATCTGTGACGCTTTGATGGCACATACTGAATAAATGCCAGCCTGCCCCTGAATAACACCGCGAGTCATCAATAACCACTTTCTGGAACGGATGGAAAACCCTGAAAAATGACTCCTTGAGCATGGTATGGATTGGTCTTATTATCCATAACCTGTCGTTCGGTGCAGGCCCGTAATTTCGACTGAAGTGTAGGAACCTCAGGATTGCCATGTACCTATCATGGGCCATGTACTTGCCGAAGACAGGTGTGCCAATGAGTTCATCCACCAACCAATAGTCGTGGAGCACATGTTTTTTTACATGTGCCATCAGCATGGTCAGGGCAAGCCACACAGACATCTCCCCTACCTCAACAGGTACCCATTCACGCAAGTGTGTGCCCTCGCTGGCAGCCACATCCAGACAGCACACACACATGGCCTAGTGGAAATTGATTTCATCTACCAGGTACTGCATTATTGCAGTCGTGAAAATGGCCTTGAACAGACTCCTAATAGTCCAGGGTCTGGGGGGAAGCTCATCCTCCTGCACACCTGCACCCTCCTCATCAAATGCCAGCACAGATGGCTCAAAACCGGCACCATCCTCCCACACAAATGTATCTACTCTATCCACACGTGGCAGAGCAGGCCGTCTGGCAGTTGCACTGCGTTTTTTGCATCACTCGTGCACGATCACGTGTTCGAGAGGAGACAGTTTCGTCAAGGGCACGTCCTATGGCACTATCGCTTAGCCCTTTCCCTGGCACTATGGCTTAACTTTCGCGGAGGTCAATGAGGCGATCGGCCCTTCACGCAGTGGGACGGAATTGGACAACGTTGAGGAAGATGACTTGGCTCCTCTAGCTACCACTGCCGAATACAAACTGAACTGCGCAACCGCGTGGTATATGGGGGTCCTACCTACCCCGTAGATATCCGTGCTCAAACAGTGGCGGATAGGTGAGTGCCGTATATCAAGTCAACCGGCGGCCCTGCGCGCCCTGAATCCACGCCAGCCGGTCGATAGGGGTTAAGGATAATTTGGTGGAATAGACATGATAAATTGCCCTATATAATTAGGAAAAGGTTATCTCTGAAGTAAATGACATAGTGACTGTGTTTACAGTCTGGTGATAAAGTATATAATGTGGGTATTTTGCTATGTCGGGGTTATGATACGTGCAAATACCCTGCCACTGGGAAACGAGGGTAGGGAAGCAAAATTTAGTAAATTTCCTCTAGTTTAGCCTAGTGACCCTCAATTAAGTACATGACGATAGTTCACATTTGGTGGACAATAATGAACGTGAAATCACAATTTAAAGGTCGTAAGCTGAACAAGTATCCTATTCCACTGATCAGTATTCAATTCGAATGAGGAAAATTACTGATTCTTATCATTTTTGGCAACTGGTTAGATCTGTGGGAAAAAGAAAAGTTGGTGGAAAATTAACTCGAAATACCTTCACCGCCTTAAAACCCTCCACACACGCTATTGTAGAATTAACAGATTACTGCATAAGTTAATTAAAAAGGAAATAAATACTCACAAGCAAATTTCAGACATATCTTAGAAGTGCAGTTTGTCAATTTCACCAGCATGGAGGCAGACAGGATAACATGTCGGTGAGGCAAGTGTTGCAGTGTGAAAAGAAAATCAGAATGATGTCACTACTGAGGCTACCATTCTATAAAAAGAAAGTAGACTTGAAGAACTTTGATGAAACAAACTGGGATGAAATGGAAAATAGAAGGAAGTTAGACTTCCTAAATAAATTTAGGTACACCTGATGATACTGAAAGCTGTGGAGATGTTCTCCTAGTTTTCACTTACCTAGCAGGTTACTGTTGCTGTGCAGTCATGAAGACAATGAAATGTAGTTTTTGTAAGGGTTTATTGACTTGTGCTGCTAGTAACGACAATTTGCCAGACAATATCACGTACATTCAGGACATTACTAGAGATTCTCTTTTATACCCAAATGAAATTGCAACGAACATTATGTATAATTATTAAGGAACTAACACAGCAGATAGATTTTGCTAATTTAGTAAACCAGCGAAATTTGGCGGTGAACATTACGATAAATTCTCTAACATGTGATGATGCACTGATTTCTAGTGATTTTTGCCATGGTGGACATGCGATAGAAAAAGTTGAAAAATTGCTGATGTGGGCATCGTCTTATGATTTACTGAATAATTACTGTGCCAGAGGAAATGACAGCTGCAGGTAAGTGCTCGGGTAAAAAAGTGACTCTTCAGACCCTGAGCTAAATATATATAAATGTCATGTGTAATCCAAACAGGATCTAACAAATGAATTAATATTTGCAACAACTGTTTACTTTGTTGTTTTATTAATGACCTTAAAATGAGGCAGCTAAGATCTGCATAAATAAGAATGGCAATACGAAGGCTTCATCTATGTAAGAAATGCAAGAGTACAGAAGTGTGTACTGTGGATGTATAGCAGTATGGTATCCCTACTGATGACGTCACTGACGAGCGAACAGGCCTTCTCCCTCTGTGGTCTTGGTTAAATACCCCCTTCACCCCACCTCGAGCACAGTCTAGAAGATTCTAGAACCTTGGAGGGAACTCATATTGTCCTACGCAATAATGCATGTCAAATAACACTACACAATAACAGTAATGGCAAGAACTAATTTCCAGGGTAAGAGAAAATAAATCAAAGTGACATGTCAGCATTTCTTAAATGCTCCTCACATCTCCAGATAAAAAACATCAGTCTAATCTCATGACAAAACACTCAGTGTTTAACACGTTTATCTTATCTCCAGATGTAAAAAAAGGTATTTCTTAACCAAAAAGGGTGCAGCGGTTCTAACAGTATTTTAACAAACTCACGATGTTAAGGAATGTAATTTTGGTACATATACAGCACAAAAAGATAAAAGTTGAACTCTGACTACAAGAAGTGATTGGAAAAAAAATCTGTACCCTATTTTGGGGTAACTAAGGAAGCGACCAGGTTGCCTGTGGCAATGTGTTTACTGACGATATCTCTGACTGGCCACATTGTTTACCATCCATCGCTCTGATTGGAAGTGTCAGTGAATCAAACATACTCAGATTTATGCAAGGGAAGAAAACACCTATAACCATGACAAAACTATGGAAAACTTAACGATTAAATCAAATCAAATCAAATCAAACCAAAACCAAACCTAACAAACCTAACCAAACCTAACCTAATCTAAACTTTGACAGTCAACTTTCAAATTTAAAAGCATGCATTAGGAACGTCAGATATGGCCAACTAGTGCCAGACATCAGTGGAATATTTACACGTTTTAAATCCTCATTTACAGTTTTTAAAGGTTAGTTTATAACAATGTCCAATAGTTATGATAATCCAGGAAAAATAACAAGTAAACTGCAAAAGACTTATGTAAGTAGAAAACATCGAAATGTTGCACCCGTTTGGTTACGAATGAATTAAACACTAGCCTAATCCTATGGCATAACACTTAATTTCCAGAATATTCCTCACAGCTCCACATATAAACCACTAGCCTAATTCTGCCAGCATAACACTGCCCTCGCTCAAAACTGCGACATCCCTAACACAACCATCTAATCCTATGTACAGCATTCTTTCGGGTATTTAGAGAATTTCAGGCAGCCCCCATGCCAGATAATACAGACCGCCGGGTATTGTGTACGTACCTCCAATCGGCTATCCATTGAGCTGGATAATGTGTCACCACCCTAAGCTATCTGTTTCGACCCTTTATTGTAAAAACTTTCCTACAATATTACCCTTTAGTAAAAGATAATATACAAAGCAGTATCGGTACAACACATATAGTACAGTAATACGGTACCTAATTTAATCATAATCATACTGTACTCACCTAGTGTTGGCATCGATGGAGGATAGTTACACTATGCAGTACAGTGCACTTTATCCCATGTGGTCTAGTGGCGAATGGTTTCCACAAAGATTATCTCAGGCTCTATATCAGCCAAGGGTGCTGGTATTGGCACTGGAGAAGGAATGGCAGAGGATGTGAAGTGGAGGTTTAAAGATGCCTCTGACTGGGGCAAGAACTCTGGCAGACTCACCGCTCTTGAAGGGACTAAAAGCTGAGACAGTGGTGCCATGGCAGAGGTGCCTGGTTGTGACACTGATGGTGCTGTGGCAGAGGTGGCTGGCTGAGGTGAAGAAACAGTGGCCGAGGTGCCTGGCTGGGGTGGATGAGGCCATTGTGATGAGGTAGAGGGCTGGAATAACTGAGGCTGAAGCGAGGAGGTCAACGGCTGGGACGATGGAGTGGCAGGTGCCATCGGACAGAAAGATGACATGATGGAGTATTGCCTGGTGATCCTTCTCGACTGCAGCTTTATAACAATTCCCCTTCCCACTCACAGGTAGATGGATATGGCATCAACAAAGATGGCCTAGCAATTAGGATGCTCACAGTAGTCAATAATGATGTTCACCACATCACGGATGTGCGGAGCATGGGAATATCCGCCGCTTCGTCATCATCATCCTTTTCCTCTTCCACTGCATACACATTGTCCTGGTAGGACACGCTCTGGTACCCAGGGTCTCCCTGGTCCACTTCCAGCCAATCGTGAATGGTGTTCTCAGTTACCTGTTCTGCAACTTCCATTCGTTGGATGAAGTCCTGAGCTTGGAATCTAGTGAAGTCAGCAATGGCCTCTTCGCTGTTGAGGAGCTTGTTCCAACCGTGAGTGAAGAGAGTTCCCTCCAAGCTTCGACCCAGTTGTAGATCACAGATTTAAGGGAATACAGCTTGACGTTGGCCGAGGTCCTCTATCCCCTACTGTCCTCGCCATGGGTTGCCTCCTGCTCGTCCTTGAACACAACCACCACGTTTTTCTTCTGGTACAGTTGCTTCGTTGCCGTGATAGTACCCTGGTCCATGCGTTGCAAGATGGAGGTCAAATTAGGGGGCAAGAACATTACTTTAATATGACCTTCATATTAATATGACCTTCCAATCAACTCCTCAGAAGGATGAGCAGGAGCATTGTCAAGACACAGCAGAGCCTTCACTTCGTCAAAGGGCAAGGCTAAGATCCTATTTTTGATAATAAATAATCTTCTTTACTGCATGAATTTAAAACCACTCATTGAAAATCTTGGCTGTGAACCAAACCTTCAAATAGTCGAAATAAATGACTGGGAGACTATCCATCAACCCCCAGAGTGTTTTGCATGCCCACTAAAACAGGTTTCAGACAACGCACACCTTGTTGCATTGGCACAACACAAGGCAGAGACAAGCTGTTTGCTCACCTAATGACTAGGTATGGACTCTTCTCGTCAGCCAGGATATTAGTCAGGACGCACCTGAAGAAGAGACTAGTTTCATCAGTGTTATAAACCTGATTGAGACATAGACCTTCTGCATCAATCAGGTTTTTAACCCCTTCGTGGCCATGGGTTCGGAATTTTACATGCACCCCAGGCTGACGCCGGGGCCATTTCCTGAAGTTTTGAAAATTGATTTTTTTTTCTTGACACAATGAAGATAAAGTTCAGACGCACCTAACAGTGCAAATTCCAGCTTCCTAGACCCATTCTGTGGCTTGCAATGGAGCGTGAAATTTGCAGAAATATCGGCAACCAATATGCCGTCCTTAATAACACTTTCACCTTTCCCTATCATTTTGCCTTGTTATTTTCGCACTATATGTTGCTGTCTGTCTGTCGTGAGTGTGGGAAAGTATATTTTCTGCCTGGGTAAGGAAAAAGGGTACAGCTGGATGTTTCCCAACACTGTACACGGTCAGAATTGCGAGACGACCTGCCATTCTCACCTCGCACGAGCTGATTAGCAGGAAGGGAAGGAAGTTCTTTCCACCCACGAAAGCATCACGTGAACACAGAAACCTTTTCTGTTATGCTTGTAAAAGGCAAAGAATATGTAAAATGATTCAAAACAGTGCAACAAACCTGAGCAAATAGGTAAAGATACCAAATAAAAATTACTTTTTTTATTTTCATGTCTTTTATGTTTATGCCTGTGTTTATTTATAATCGTGAACAGGGTGGTTGTGTGTTTTGCAAGGGAGGAGAAAGATGATATTTTCTGTCTGGATCGAGATAATGGGTGTAACTATGTGTGTTTGGGCATGACCACAGGCGAAAAAATCGTACATCCACGCATCACAGGAGCAGGTGGTGAACTGACAAATGAGGTGTGACAGCATGAAGGTCACTCAACAATTCAGTGTTTTATTTCTTTCAGGCACAGCTGAGGTACATTTGCAAAACACTATGGGTTTTTTCTCTCATACTACCTCCACCCTCACTGCTACTACTTGCTCACCGTTTGTTCAGTGACTGACTGTCACTCCCTGACTCCCTGACTAACCACTCTGTCCTTCACCGACTATATATATATATATATATATATATATATATATATATATATATATATATATATATATATATATATATATATATATATATATATATATCATCATCAGCCATTACAAGTCCACTGCTGAACAAAGGCCTCCCCCAACCTTCTCCACGAATTCCTTGACTGAGCCAATCTTTGCCACGTTTTCCCTGCAAATTTCTCTATCTCATCTCTCCACCTCGTGTCTGGCTTTTTTCTGCTACGCTTACAATCTCTTGGTGTCCAGTCAGTCAACCTCTTGCTCCATCGATTATCCCTTGTTCTTGCTACATGGCCTGCCCACCTCCATTTCTGTTCTTTTATAACTTCTATAATATCTTTGACTTTAGTCTGCTGTCTCACCCAAGTTGATCTTTTCCTGTCTCTTAAAGATATTCCCAACATTGACCTTTCCATTGCTCTCTGAGAACGAATTAATTTATTTTCCATCGATATTGTCAGTTTCCAAGTCTCACAACCATACGTCATAGCTGGAATTATACGTTCGTTATATACTTTTCGTTTCATACAAACTGGCAAGCTATTTTTCATAATGTCTCGATGTTTATCGAAAGCTTTCCATCCAATTGTAATGTGTTTTTTTATTTCGCTATCATTATCTTTCGTTAATTTTAGTATTTGTCCCAGGTAATTGTACTCCTCAACTTCTTCAAGAATTTCCCCACTTATTCTTATGACGCTCTTTGGTGTTTGAGGATTAAACATTACTTTAGTTTTACTCTGGTTCATCTTTAGCCCTACTTTGAAACTTTCTCTGTTCAGGTCATTTAACATTTCTTGCAATGTCTCTGCTGTTTCTGAGATTAGGACAATGTCATCTGCAAATCTTAAATGGATTAGCTTTTCTCCATGAATGTTCATTCCTTTCTTTTCCCAGTCTAGCTTTCTGAAAATACTTTCTGGGCATGCTGTAAATAACTTTGGTGAAATTGTATGTCCCTTACGCACGCCCTTCTCAATGTTACTTTTCTCTGAGTCCTTATGTAATTTAACTGTAGCAGTTCCCTCTTTATATGTTTCCGAGCAGTTTTACATTGTTCTCATTCACTCCTTGTTCTCGCAATGAATTTATAATTGCTATGTGCTCCACTGAGTCGAAAGCCTTTTCGTAATCAACAAAACCTAAGCACAATGGTTTATTATATTCTGTAGTTTTATCAATTAGCTGATTCATTGTGTGCAGATGATCAGTAGTCGAGTACCCGCTTCGGAATCCTGCCTGTTCACGAGGTTGGTTTTCCTCCAAATTTGTAGCTATTCTGTTTGTAAGGACTTTAGTGAACAGTTTGTAATTGACTGATAGCAAGCTAATGGGTCTATAGCTACTAAGGTCTTATGAGTCGCCTTTTTTATAAAGTAGAATAACAACTGCATTATACCATGGTTTGGGAAGTTTCTTCTGTTTTATACATTGGGTAAATAAGTGAGCAAGCCTATTTTGTACTTCTACTCCTGCATCCAACAGTAAATCTGCTACTATTCCATCTTCTCCCGGAGCCTTCCCTCTTTTCATATTTTTAAGAGAAATATTTACCTCGTCTGGTGTTACCTCAAGTATTTCACTTGTGTCAACAGAAAAGTTAGCTATTGGTATTACTGTCTTTGATGCATACAGTTCTTTGTAAACTTCTTCAACACTCTTCAACATCATATCTCTGCATTTAATGACTTCACCGTTTTTGTCTTTTAGTGATGTAATTTGTTGTTTTCCAAGTGCCATTTTATTTCGGACCTGTTTCAGACTTTTTCCTTTTTTGATGGTTTCTTTGGTTTGATCCATGTTTCTCTTTCTTTTTTCTTCTCTTTGTCTTTTGTTGATAAGCTTATTTAATTCCGCTCGTTCTATTTCATCTTTCTTTGTTTATACTTTCATTACCTTTCTTTTTTTCATAAGCTCAAGTGTCTTCTCTGAATACTTCCCGGCTTTGGTTGTATTAGGTTTTCCTACTACCTCCGCTGATTCTTTTAGCACTTTTGTTAGTCTGTCATTCAGCATTACTGAGAGCCTGAAATCTGTTCCTTATTTCCAACTGAAAAGCTGCTTTGTTTTCGCTGATTTTTAATGGGCATATCTTTTTATCTTTAATCATCTTCTTTCTTTCACTTTTGAAATTGAATCTTGCTGTGCAACCCACCATTCTATGGTCACTTCCAATATTTGCTTTGTTGACAACTGTGACATTTGTGATCGTGTTATTCTTATTTGCTATAATGAAGTCGATTTCATTCTTTGTTTCTCCATTTGGGCTTCTCCAGGTCCACTTTCTCCCTGTTCTTTTGTGAAAGAATGTATTCATTATTCCTATGTTAAACATTTCTGCAAAGTTTACCAACATTTCTCCTCTTTCGTTCGTTTCTCCCACTCCAAATTTTCCCATACATGCTTCTCCATTTTTTGATTTTCCAACTTTTGCATTGAAGTCTCCCATGAGTATAGTATAGGTGGTCTTTTCTTCTTCCATAATCTGGGAGATATCATTATAGAATGTTTCAATTTCTTCATCTGAGCTCTGAGAAGTTGGTGCATATACTTGTATCACTTTCAGGGTATATTTTTTGCACAGTCTAATTACAACCACTGCTGCTCTGTCAGATGCACTGCTGAATTTAATAATGTTGTCTGCAAGATTTCTGTTAATTAGAAATCCTACACCACTAACTCTTTTCATTTTCCCTTCCTCTGTGGTAAAATAGGTGGCCACTGACATTTAGCTGAATTACTTTTTCTTCTTTTCTGTGGGTCTCACTCAAACCTACAATATCCCAACCAATGTTTTCCAGTTCAGCCATTAACTTATCAAGTTTGTAATCTTCAGCGAGGCTTCTTACATTGTGTGCATAGATCTTCATGGATTTAAGAGTTTTATATATATATATATATATATATATATATATATCATGGATTTAAGAGTTATATATATATATATATATATATATATATATAGACGGGGTGGCCAAGGGCTTAGAGTTAAATGTTTTACAGAGAGGGGCACTAATCCTTCACCAACCCCACTTCACACGTAGGGATGCCAACAGCATCTGGTGTTCCCAGGCGGTCACCCATCCAAGTACTAACCAGACCCAACGTTGCTTAACTTCGCTGATCGGACTGGAAGCGGTGTACTCATATATATATATATATATATATATATATATATATATATATATATATATATATATATATATATATATATATATATATATATATATATATATATATATATATATGAGTACACCACGTTGAGTACACCGCTTCCCGTCCGATCAGCGAAGTTAAGCAACGTTGGGTCTGGTTAGTACTTGGATGGGTGACCGCCTGGGAACACCAGATGCTGTTGGCATCCCTACGTGTCAAGTGGGGTTGGTGAAGGATTAGTGCCCCTCTCTGTAAAACATTTAACTCTAAGCCCTTGGCCACCCCGTCTGGGATGCATGGCGTCTTGCAATGAATGAATATATATATATATATATATATATATTTATGTGTGTGTGTGTGTGTGCACTGGCAGGAAAACAACACAGAATGCCTGAAATACTTTTTCCATTTATCAGCATATGCAGTAGCACATACTTTGTAGGGATGGCTCTGGTTTCACTAATGTCACGAAGTGTACATAAGGCATAAGGGCTGTCACATGAACACGCTTGTGAAGCCATCTGTATGAGACCAAAAAAAAAAAAAAATAAAATAAAAAATAAATAAATAAATAAATAAATTCAACTAACCTTCGTGTAAGCCGAGAACTCTGGTCTTAAAAATATCGACTTCCTTCTTCATAATCATTTCTTTCTTTCTTTCTTTCTTTCTTCTTCATCCGCCGTAACCCCCAAACGAGGAGTCGTACACGAGTGTGTTATGTACCAAAATGCTTAGGAACAATTGGGGATGTTCCTTCCATACAAGTTATTAGAGGAGCATTGAACCTTCAGGTAAGCAAGTGACAGCTTAAACATTCTATATCATTCGGAGGCCTTCTCAGATATGTTTAACTTCCCGGATTCGTGTTGTCCCATTCCACATACTGTAAGGCCAATGGACGGAAAAGAAGTCCATGGTGGAACAAAGGTCTATGGGAAAAGTGTGTTCGTGGGGGATGTAGATCCATGAGGAAAATATATCCAAGGGAGACAACAAGGAGGGTAAAGAGGTCCGTGAGGGAAAACAGGTCCAAACCATGGGAAAAACAGGTCAGAGGGGGATATTTGTCACTGGAGGAAGAGATCCCTGTTTAGAAACAGGTGTGTGGTAGCCTAGCTGCCACCGAGGGGGTGTAGTCATAAACGAGTTTAGGTTCTAGTAATGTATAATATGTATTTGGTGGCAAGATTATTTTTTAAATCATAAACTAGAACCCAAAAACTTTTTTCAAAAATGAATGCCAAGAGGTGGGGCCGAAAAAGTGCAGAAACAAGACATGG
This sequence comes from Coenobita brevimanus, assembly GCF_032717465.1. Taxonomy (NCBI): domain Eukaryota; kingdom Metazoa; phylum Arthropoda; class Malacostraca; order Decapoda; family Coenobitidae; genus Coenobita; species Coenobita brevimanus. Next base: position 18,638,616 of record NC_136979.1, on the reverse strand, counting down.
AAAAAACACAGACAAAAGACCATTTGGAACGGGGGGAGACTCAGAGTTTTATACCCAGTACTACATCTTACCAACTACAAACGTTTTGTTAGCACAGTGTGGAGTGTAGTAATGGGTTTAAAACTTTGAATATCCTCCTATCCTAAAGTTATGCTCTCTTGTTTCTGTGTTTTTACATATATTGTTTGTGCGCTTTTTTCGTTCCTACATCTTAACAATCATTTTTTTTATTTTTTTAGTCGATTAATCTGAATCTTGCTACTGAAGGCTATATGGGTTTCAATCCTTTCAATTGACTGGCTCTCAGTATGAGGAGAATTCGTGTAACAGAAAGCTTGCGTTTCCATTTCCAGCCTTCTGCCCTGTAGCTACACGTAATATTAACAGGCGTGTGTGCAAATCTCAGATGTTGACCTAGGCTGGGAAAGTGAACAGTTGTATGAGAAACACAGTAATAAAATAGGTATCCGAAACAGACTCAGACAAATTTAAGTTCCTGCTTTGACAGGCACACTCAGTAGTTAGTTCCACTCGTATAATTGTCGGTTTCCCATGAACTCCGTAGATCTGATGAGTTGAACAAAAATACTTCGTGGGTATGTATGGAACACCATTTCCAAGAAGAAGATATATATACACTGAATACGAAGTAATTTTGTAATGGTAACAAAACTGGCCATACTGCTGTGCCACGGAGTCTGTTTTGCAACACCCCAACCGCTGTCAACAGGTCAACATTACTGGTAGCTACAGGGAACTAGACTGAACATGAAAACATGACAAGATTTCTCATTAATCCTTTATCAAACGCGAGCGGCCTTTCCATATTTTCTGTTATAATGAGTCTTTCACAGATTACTTTTTTTTTCTTTTTTCTTTTTTGGATTACCACAGCTACTGGGCATTTTTATAAACTTACTTCTTAAAGCTATAAATGTGGATTTACAGTGCGTAATTATTCCGTAGACGTCTACCAGTTGCTGGCCATATCTAACGTTCCTGACACACGTTTTTGAATGTGAAAGTTGGCTGTCAAACGCAAGTTAGGTTAGGCTGGATTAAGTTAGCTTAGGTTAGGTTTGGCTTGGTTAAATCAGTAAGTTTGCCATAGCTTTGACACGGTTATTAGTGCTTTCTTTTGCATACGTTTGAGCATATTTGATACACAGACTCATCCAGTCGGTTCGATGGCGGGTAAAGAACGAGGCCAGTCGGAGAGATCGTTGGTTAACACTGCCTCGGGCGGCCTGACCATTTTTTTTTTTCCCAGTTACTTCTTGCAGTCAGAATTCAACAAGTAACCATCTGTGTTGCGTATGTACCAAAATTACTTACCTTGAGATAACGAGTTTTTAAATATCTGGATCAGTGACGTCCTATTTCCAAATTTCCTGTTGGAATGAAGTGTTGACAGGATCCTCTGTTATTTTTTATAGGTTAGCGTACATACCGGGCTTTTTTAGAACGTTGGTCTATAAAAATATTCGTAAATGGGGGGTTCCATTACTGTACAGTACGTAATGCGGCGCACATCATATTATGTTTTACGGATCATGAAGTGATTTTTTTTTTATGTAATCGCCAAGCGCAGGTTTACTAACCTGTATCATATTTTAATGGATGTCTCCTGTGTGATGTATATAAAGATTTGCTTTATGACTGCAGCTACCCTCGCCATCACAAGGTCGCGTGACGATTGCGCCATGATTAACGAACGCTCTTAACTCACGATACTGTTTTGGCGCAAGTTTTACGTAATGCACATTTTAGTTTGCACTAGGTTAGGTAGGTTAAAATCATTGTTGGGTCTAAGGGGCGAAGCCCCTCCAGTTAAGTTTCAGCGCTTCCAGTTAGGCTTCCACTTCTATTTATGGTTTTAAATTGTATACCTTTGAGTTTGTTTTGGTGTGCTGACGCCATGTCCGGTTGGCGAGATCGGCAGTAAACACGCTATTGGGGACGTTCGGGCGGCTGTCTGTCTTATCACTTAACTAGGCATATTTCGATTCTTCTCCAATATTTGCCAATCGAAAATCAAATGTTAATCACCTGAGATGTATCTAGTACTAAAATATTTCTCCTTGAGAACGTAGGTCTAGGAGAAAACAGCTGGAATCAGTGCGTCACTGATCTTAATATTTGCCGATGAAGAGCTTGTTAAATTATAGGAGGAATCGCCTTGTCCGTTTGGTAAAGAATTACAGACTTCTGTTACAGGGATTCTCCTCATTCTGTGAGCCAGTCAGCTGTATGCATTGTAACTCAAGCAGGTTTCAACTGCAAGTTCAGATAATTGGGCTATGGTATATTAACCATCTTTCCAGGTCTGCCTTTCTTATTTTTTTCTTTCAAGACCTGATCATGTTTTTTGAACCATACTTCAGTTTTATTTTGACTCTAGCTATATATTTATATACATAGGTGGCTATGTATAAATATAGCAACTAAGGGACACTTCATGATGCAAATATGGAACTGCAAACAACTTGCTCCAGACGAATGAATACAACTTAATAAATGCCTTTTTTTATGTGGGGGAGGAAGAATGGAATTACAATGTAGTATTTAAATCCTAGAGTTTGAAACATGTTATTTGTATAAAGTTACTCAGAGGTGAGATTGAAATATGTGATGAAATACAAGACATGTTATCGCAATGAAGAAGTGAATGTCAGCGAATCGAATCCTCTTAACCACTGAAGCCTCCTCATACGTCTTTATTCACCCTTAGATGATATTCCGCAGCTAAAGAAAACCCTTTCTAATTGAAATGTACAGTATATGTGGACTACATCTAACCCCTCCAGTTCAAAGATCTCTTCTCGTATGTATAAAATCGTTTGACGGTGGCACGAATTAACCAGGGAAAAGAATCATGGCTGTGTTGAGGGTAATACCGACTTTTCGAAGCCACCTTTGCCAGACTCACCATCTTGTTTCAATTCACCAGAACCCGTGAGGCAGGAAAGCCCACCAGCTCTAGATACTTTTCATACAAAGAAACGGTTAATGGTGACCGTACACTATGACTTTATCTCAGCTGACTAGTACCGTTTGTCGTTAGCTGGATTAAATACTACAGAGAACGTGAGCATTAGAGAGTTTAGTGACTTTATATACTTCGGCCCCGCTTCCCCCCCCCTCTCTCTCTCTTTCTCTCTCTCTCTCTCTCTCTCTCTCTCTCTCACACACACACACACACACACACACACACACACACACACACGACACCCAAATAGTCCTATATTTACATCCATACATATCCCCTCCTCCACATAAACACAACACACCTCACACTCCAGTCTTCATCCATACCTACACTCCCCTCACCTACACCCTCATTCGACATGTACACCCATTTAGGAGGAAAAAGGTAGGAAAAAAAATCATCATCATCATCATCATTATCATCATCATCATCCCAACCTCTTTTTCCCACCCAAGTTTGGTGTATAAAGAAATGATAGGCAAACTAACCAGACTGAGCTCTTACATGACCACAAGTAATTTTCCCATTACCTCCGCCAAGGAGGTTATGTTTTACCCCGCGTTTGTCTGTTTGTTTGTTTGTTTGTCTGTTAGCAGGATTACTCGAAAAGTTATGAACTGATTTTGATGAAATTTTGTGGAAGGGTGGGCCATGGCCAAGGAAGAAATTAATTAATTTGGGGGAAGGATCCGAAGTATCCAGCACAGTATCTCCAAGAGTTCTCGATGAATTTCAGTGAAATTTTGTAGAAGAGTTGGCCATCAGCCAAGGAAGAAATTAATAAATTTTGGGGCGGTTCCGGATCTGGATCCTATATCCACGGATCTGGATCCGGATACTTTTCAATGGCAATGGCATTGGCGGAGGTATGCACTCTCCGAGCGCTTTCTATTTACTTTTGTATTTCATTTCAACCATTCAGGACAAATCTTTATCTTTTTTTTTTCTTGTTATATCTCCCAGTTACAACCCAACCGACAGCCACATTTCTCACACTCTTTTCCATTACACATTTTCATTGATACATTCATACCTTTCACTCACACTCACACCAAAATTCCTTCCACCTGCACCCAACGTTACCTGCACGTCACTCACACCCACATCTATATCCACATCATGAAGACCCTCACACACACTCATATTGCACTCATCTACCAACACTCACACCCACCTACTCCCACAATCACCTATACAGACGCCCTCTTCCACTTCGTCGTGGCGAGGCGATGTCAACCGCAAGGGAACATCGGCTTACTGCACGGAACGGTCCTGAAGGAGTGGTTGCTTGCTTGTGGTTGCTGGGTCTATTCAGCCACACAAACTGAGTTTGATCGACAACAACACCCACTTTACACCTACATTCACATTCACTTACACACGCACCTCCAACTACTCCAACGTCCCAAACCAACACCTACTTACATCGACACATTCAGAGTGGGCGATAAAAGAAAATAGATGGACCTGGAGGCGAAATATTCCGACCAAGGCATCTACATTGAATGCCTCCCTTAAACTTGATTTGAAACAATAAATGGTCCCAATAATTGATTTTTGACAAAAGATGCAACCCGCGGGCAGTGTATGACCTGGTTATACACCCTGTTTATATTCATTTTCAGATCCGTTGTTAGGTTGTTGCTGTTTACCTCACCATTCACTTTTGTAACTTGTCCCCAAATTCCCTAAAGAGAACAACGTCGTCATCGAATGGAAAACTATCTAAACTCAGTGAAATTATATTTCCTCAGCTAATGCTTTCGTAATCATCATCATTATCATCATTAGAAAGGTCATGCAGTGCGATGAGAAAGCAAATAAGTGCGGAACTATCGAAAGTTCAATGAAACTGGTCAAACATTCATTTATCACTCAAGCTTTCACTCACTGGCA
>NC_136979.1:18501231-18631231 GCF_032717465.1 Coenobita brevimanus | reverse complement strand
ATATGTGAGTAGGATGGTGTTCATAGCATACAACAGCTCATTCCCCTGCCTAACATATCATGATGGGTTTAAGAATTAAGATTCCTGAACCTGACTATCTTCATCCCTCCGGTGTTTACTTAGTGCTCTGCTGCTGACGGAGACCCTACTCTTGGTAGTGCTGTGCAACCTGTGTGGAGTAGCTGCGGCGCCCACCTGGGAGCCAAACCTTATATTTCCCTGCACTTCGCCTTGTGAAGGAGCCTGGTCCAACCCTGGTGAGTTGCTGTTTACCGCAAGGAGGCGCCGGGCCTAAATGTGGTGTTAGTACACTCAAACCTCAATTTAAGGGACCTCCATTTAAGGGATTTCGGATTTAAGGGACTCCATAATATACCTGACAAACGGACAGCACCATTCAAAAAGTTCGCTGCTTGAAACATTATTATGTTTCTTTATAGAGTACCTGCAAAATAATATTCATGGTCATATAAATATGTATGATAGGTGAAACAATCATTGCATATCATAAGATTGTCTTTATATGTGGTAAAACAATGGACATTTTCAAGTACGGGACATTTTCAAGAACAGTAAAGGATAAGTTGATTCCCCATTAAGTCCTTTAAATCGAGGTTTGACTGTACTGTACTGTACCTGTAGGACGGCCCCATAGTAGCGTTGCGTGGCCAAACAGACTGGGGACAATAACAACTTAACCCTGCGACGACGGTAGAATTGAACATTTCTTATTCTTGTTCCTAACACGCGATTATATTCTGCTGAGGAGTGGCCCCTCATTGTTTGAGGGTTAAAAGCCGTCTCCAGCACCCGGCTGACGTCGATAGGAATGTTAACTGCTTTATTCTTACTGTTTCTAGACGAATTTATTAAGCTCGGTAGAGTCCTTTCATCATCAGAACAACTCTAGTACCTTATTTCATTATGAGGATTTTATGCAGCAAAGAGTGCGTTCTAGGAGCCTAGAGTTAATTTTCCCTGAATAATTACCTGTCCCGGAGGGAGTCCGACAAGGTATTGCTTTTGATCGAGTTTGTTTGTTTGTTTGTTAGCAACATTAAGGAAGAACGGCAGAATGAAATGACATAAAACTTTCAGGAGATGTGGGCACTGGTCCCAATAGAAAGTGATTAAATTTTGGAGGTAATCGAGTGACTCTGAAAGGTCAAATTCAAGGTCACGGATTTTCAGAGGGTTATAATTTGAAAATGATTGAAGATAAGAATATTTACTATCATGAACAAATAGGATCTCGTAATACCGGTACAGGCTTTCATTTGGCACCATGACCTTTGACCCTGAATGACCTTGAATGGTCAAACTCAAGGTCACAGATATTCAGGGCGCTATAACTCGAAACTGGTTGCAGCAGATATTTACTATTATCAACTTATAGGAAATCCCATATTGGTTTTTAATTAGTACCTTGACCTTTGACCGTAAGTGACCTTGAAAGGTCAAACTCAATATCACGGATATTCAGGGGGCTATAATTCGAAATTCGTTGAATATAAGGTTATTTACTATTACCATAATATCGGAAGTTTCATATGGGCTTTCATTTGGCACCATGGCCTTTGACCTTTAGTGGCCTTAGAATGTCAAATGCAAGGCCATGGATTTTCAGAGGGCGTAACTTGAAAACCTTTGCGCCATTACCATAGACTTTAATTGTGCACTGACTCTGAGTGGCAGAAACTAGTTAGCATTTAACAGCAATAAAGTAACTGCTGTCGGGTGAGGATTGTCGTGCCCTACACCACCACCTTTCATTGGTTCCTCCACCATTATGCATTCTAGCTCGAGGATATTAATTTCAGTGTTTTTTTGTTGTTGCCAAACTATTTTGTTCAGCTTAGGGAAAGATTTCGAACTGAAGATGTCAAAATCGGTCCCCATTAACTCCGGCATGAGAGGCCTTTTCTAAAGTAAATGGAAATAATCTGGAAGTAACAGAGGACGCCATCATAGTGAAGCAGTTAGCATCTCTATCATCATCTCAATTCTCTATCTTAAATCCATTCATTATGATGATCTTTTCTTTTAATCAGTGTTATCTTCACGATATTTTCCTGCTTATTTTCCTGCTTAAGATATTCTTTTCTACCTTGAGGGGATAAATACTGCATAACTTTAATTATTCCTTCATTTTCAAACGTCTTTCATAAACTAACAAAATCGTTCAAGGGCAGTAAGAATAAGATAGGGAAGAAACTATCTACTGGGAGTTTAAAATATCATTTTCCGTTATACATCAGTCACCTACCACGTCTTCCGCCACCATTCCCTGCACTGTGAACATATACTGTACAGCCCTCACTAAATTCTTGACTACTAGATGTCCTTTCCGAGCTGAACAAAATCTTTTGGTGGCAGCAAGATCATTAAAAAAAAGTCATTGTGCTGACGCAGACAACCTCTCCCCCACCATAATCTCCGCCTCACTCCTGCACCATCAAAAACTCATTCTCCTTTAAAAATGGTTCCAGATATAAAAGTTTTGAGCCACACGTGCTATGAATAGGCAAATAAATCAAGGCCCCTGATTGGTCGATACGGGGGCGGGGCATCACTAGCCGGCTCGTGATTGGCTACTTTGCTCTCCCCAGGTCTGTAGAGGAAAAAAAGTTATATCTAGGGTCCTATTCTTTGTGGCTCTGGAGATTTCGTAATGTTTCTTCGTTAGCGATTTATTCTGAACTTTAACCTTCAAAATCATTCTGTATGTCATTGATGTAAACAAGGTCGATATTTAGAAGATATGAAGAACATTCAAGATACTCTTACGGTAGGAAATGTAAAATTAATCGCTTGGGAAAATGAACTGTGAAGCCTCTTATGTCGCTTAGAATATGTACTCTAGCAAACTATCTGCAGCAAAGTATTACCTTGATTGCAAGATGCAGAATTTATGGGAGAATAGAGTGTTGATTTTTGCTTTTTTCATCATCTGAACCATTTCAGTCAGGTGACGCTTTCACTACACTCGTGCTACCTACAGAATATACAGTATATTATATTCAGCTTGGGAGTAACTTTTCGAACTGCAGGGGTTAAGATTCTTCTAGTCTAAGTAAAGTAATGTAATGCAAACAGGGTTTTAACTATAGAGGATGCAAAGGGAGCATAGCAATACCGTGATCAAAATATGATCTTGGCCTGTGACCTTCACCTTTGATTCTTTTGCGCCAAAATCAGGTTACTTCAACCCATCTTGCTGAAACACAGTATATGTGCGACGAAACTTTGAGAGTATGAAACTAGACAAAAATGAATGCCTACATCAGTACTGAAGTGCAGAATGGTCTCTACACAGCCGCAATGTACCTTTAAAAAGGTATCAAAATAAAAATGTCTGGGACTATTTGTCTAAGGAACAATTGCATCAAGCTTGAAGCGATTTGTTGAAGAAATAAAGAAATAGCACCAATTTGAAAAGTACATGAAAGAAGAAAGGAAAAAACAGAAAGAAAAAGAAAAAAAATGAGAATATAAGAAAGAAAGAAAGAAAGGAGAAGAAAAGGGAGAAGAAGGAAAGAAGGAAAGCCACTGATTAAATACAGTTGGACCCCACAATACTAGTACAGTGCAGAGACCCTAATTAAGCTTCACCTAGGATCAGACATTCATGATATGACCTCGCACTCTGAAATTTGATTGTGACTTATAATCCCGCACTTTGAACTTTGACTTTGACCCATGACCACGCACTCTGAACTTTGATCGATCGTTTGGCACAAAAATCAAACCACTTTTCATAGTACGATTTGCTAATGTCAATAAAAACTACATCGTTAAGCTGACACTATCAATATTTTAGACACTGTTTTGTAGTAATTTCCAACGTTTATTGATTTTGTCTACCCACCCATAGGTTTGTCTTCTTTGGATTTTAATAGCATGCAGGTTTCCGATTCATAAGCTAGACCAGGAAGAACGTCGTAAATGAACTGCATCTGCTTCTTTGTACAACACCCAGTTTCTCTGTTCGACTTGGTGCCATGAACTGAATTTTTCTAAACCTCTCGTCTGAAGGGTGTATTTTTTCAGCACACAACACCATCACCAAATGTTAATTATTTACGTTTAATGTGCCCTTTATATATGTATTTGTCGTTTTCTCCGCAGTATTCTTTACGGTTACTTTAAATCTCAGATTACTACAAAAAAATAAAATCCTTCTTGGATATATTAAAAAGAAATTTACGATCTGAAAAAAGCCGAATGTTTAGGTACATGGACGCGTAGATGCTTCAGGGGCAACGCAGATGGAGGAAGGAAGGGACAATAAAATATCTTTCGTTAGAGGACGTATTAACTAGTCTATTTATTTACTTACTTATTTAGTAAAATTCTTGCTAAAACTAAATACTATTAATCAGCTTATGAGAGAATTATCAGAGCAAATGGGGTTTATGGAGTTTGTTTCTGTTCGCATCGTTACAAGAAATCTCTCCCAGTCAGGTAATAATATCTGTCCGTCTATATGTACACACACACACACACACACACACACACACACACACACACATATATATATATATATATATATATATATATATATATATATATATATATATATATATATATATATATACTGTATATATATATATATATATATATATATATATATATATATATATATATATATATATATATATATATATATTTGTGGTAGGTGGGGGCGCTAACCATCCACTCACTCGATGTAGTGCTGCTAACAGTGTTTGCCCTTTCCTCTCCATCCTTCTTTCCTTCCATTCTCTTCTGTCTTTCTTTCCTTCATTCTTTCCTTGTCCTTCTGCCTACGGGTGACTTTACACTCCCTCTTCTGTCTTTCTTTCCTTCATTCTTTCCACTTCCTTCAGCCTGTGGGTGACTCTACACTGAGTGACAAGCCAAATGGTTTCCTGTGCACCAGGAAACCATTTACTACGCTGGGTGGTAACCATATAACCAAATTTTGGCGCCTGGTGGTTTAGTGGGTAATTATTGCGCTCCAATCGGATTGAGCCGGTGAAGGTTTATATCCAAGGGGTGGTTGGGGTTGATTGCTTATGTAATGCCACTCAGGGATGAGTGAGGCTGGTCACTCTCATCTTAAATGTCTGGACCAAATGCCTAGCCCCGGGCTCCTACTCTCCTCATGGGGCAATGTAGGATTGGATGATGGATGGATTTATATATATATATATATATCTATATATATATATATATATATATATATATATATATATATATATATATATATATATATATATATATATATATATATATATATATATATATATATATATATATATATATATATATATATATATATATATATATATATATACTGGAGAAACATATTACGTACAAACGTGTGTGGAAGGTTTTTGACTCTCCAGCCGGGCATCGAGCCCGAGGCCTCTAGACAGAAGTCAGGCTTAATGAAAGCCAAGTCACCTGAATTCTGTGAAGAACCAAGTAAACCTGTTATGGGAGGATATTTTTCAATCCCAATCGATGTGATGATCGAATAAAACTACTTTGTCACTTGCCGAGTTGCATGGAACTAAACGAAAATCCTGATGTGTCTGAAATATGAATCATTATATGGGTTGGTATTATAAAATATCCACCCATAACGGATTTACATGGTTTTTCGTAGAATTCAGGAGGCCTAGCTTTTACCACGCCGTGGTGTAGTGGTGACGGTTCCTGACATCTGTACAGAGGTCTTGGGTTCGAGCCCAGACTGGAGCGTCAAAAACTTCCACTTACGTACGCACGTGTAGTGTGTGTTTCTCCAAGATATATAGGAAGACGCTTGTGTACTGGCTGGTACTGATTAAAACTGCTATCGCACTTGTCGATGTGCTTCGGGCTATGCAATAATCCTGATGTTTCTGAAATACAGTATGTATCAATAGATGGGTTGGGATTGAAAAATATCCTTCCATAACGGATTTATATGGTTTTCCATAGAATTCGGGAGGCATAGCTTTTATCACGCCGTGATGTAGTAGAAACTGTTCCTGACATCTGTCTGGAGGTCTCGGGTTCGAGTCTCGACTGGAGCGTGAAAAACTTACCACACACACACACACACACACACACACACACACACACACTATATATATATATATATATATATATATATATATATATATATATATATATATATATATATATATATATATCACAAAATGAATGTGGTAAATACTCTTAACATAATTCGAATTTTCGGCCCACCTCAGGCCATCATCAGGTATTACAATTGTCCTATATAGTCAGCACAGACTTGATGAAAAGAAGAAACCAGGACTTTATTGAAACATAAAACTAAATAAAAGCAAGTAAAATCAACCCTTCTCCTCGTATAAAAGCTCAAAAAGAAATGCCAAGAACCACTCAGGGAAGACCCAAAGTAACCTACTCAAACCCCCAACTGAAACAACACTGTCTGTTTGAACACTAAACACACACACACACACACACACACACACACACACACACACACACACACACACACACACACACACACACACACACACACATGTACATTTTATAAGTTTAGAGAGAGAGAGAGAGAGAGAGAGAGAGAGAGAGAGAGAGAGAGAGAGAGCAGTACGGTATTGGTCAATCTCAGGAAACCAAGGAAAGTGTGTGTATGGTATCAATGGTGTCAGTGATGCCTCAGGTGCAGCGTCAGTTGTGGTTGGACAGGCCAATGCGCGAGTGACAGTTTCTGCCACAGTGAGAACAGACAAAGACAAAGGCTGGTCAAGCAGCACAGCACTGGCCCTTCCTTCGGTGTCTCTTGGCCTGAGACTGCAGGGTCAGATTCTGTTTAAAGTAGGAGAGGCCTCTCTGCACTGACTGCCTCCATATTGATCTGTCCGAGGCAGCAGCTTCCCAGGTATCGTGGCTGATCCCAAGGGCTTTCAGGTCTCTCTTACAGACGTCCTTGTATCACAGCTAGAGCTTACCAGTTTATTGTTTGCTCTCCACAAGTTCTCCATACAGGAGGTTCTTTGGAATTCGACTAACATCCACATGAACAATATGACAGAGCCAGCTCATGCATCTGTTTCATGAAGGTGTACATGTTGGAAATTCCAGCCCTCTAGAGGGCTGTGCCGTTTGGTACCTTGTCTTGCCATGTTATGTTCAGGATGCAAGGGAGATAACACATGTGGAAGGAAATGAGTCTTCTCTCTTGACGACAGCGTAGAGCTCATGACTTACTACCGTAAAGGAGCGTGCTCACTATTCAGTCCTTGTTGACTTGGACTTTAGAGTGCTCTGCCAGCTTGTCACTGGACCAAACGTTTTTGTCAGTCAGGACAGATGACAACTTTGACAATGCGATTGATGACCTCATTGTCCTAAAAGAGAGTCTGGGATCGTTAAGCTCGGGTACACAAAGCCATGGACAACTTTCAGCACATAGTCAGAGATTCTGATGGCCGGAGGGGAGTCTACGTCTTGTTCCATGATCTGTGTTTTCTACAGACTGATGGCAAGTCCGATGTCTCTGCACGCCTCGCTGAAACGGTTCATGAGCTGTTGATGATCTTCAGTTGAGTGCGTGATGACAGCTGCATCATCTGCAGAGAGGAAGTCTTTCAGGCATCTCAGCTGGACTTTGGACTTTGCTCTTAGTCTTGAGAAGTTAAAGAACTTTCCATCAGATCTTGCACGGAGGTAAATGCCCTCAGGTGCAAACCCAAATGTGTGCTTCAGCGTGACGGCAGTGAAGATGCTGAACAGTGTGTTCATGAGGACACAACGCTGCTTCACTCCGCTTCAGAAGCCAAAGTCTTCTGATGTTGAGCCATGAAAGACTATAGTCCCTTTCATGCCCGTATGGAAATATCTGATGATGCTGAGGAGTGAGGGTAGACAACCAATCTTGCCCAGGATCTTGAAGAGGACGTCTATGCTGGCGAAGTCAAGGTTTCCATTGTGAGGTCGTGAAAGGCTATAAAGAGTGGCTGCCTTTGCTCCCTGCATTTCTCCTGCAGCTGCCTGAGAAAGAAAACCATGTCAACAGTAGATATGATGACTCTGATCCCGTACTGTGATTCTAGGTAGACCCTCTCTGCAAGGACTTGCAGCCTCCTCAGCATGGCTCGTGTAAACACTTTTCCCATAATGCTAAGGAGGGAGATACCGCAAAAGTTTTTACAATCGCTCCTGTTACCTTTGTTCTTGTACAGTGAGACGATATTAGCAACCCTCATGTCTTGTGGCACAAGTCCAGGTCCTTCACTCCCATGGAGACAGAGTGTTTCATGCAGTACAGTGATGGGGATGCTCTTGGAGCATCTCAGGACATCAGCAGGAATGCCATCATTTCCAGGTGCTTTTCCAGGGGCAGCAGCATCTAGCACTTTCTGCGTACATATATATATATATATACATATATATATATATATATATATATATATATATATATATATATATATATATATATATATATATATATATATATATATATATATATATATATATATATATATATATATTCACCCACGGGGCGAGTAGGGTTCAGCAGTCATGGGTTGCTAAAAAAGGTTACGACATATCAGTTTCATCCTAGGACCATCTGGAACAATATCTAGGCGCACAGTCTTGGAAACCAACTACTGTAAGCTGGGAACTGAAGATGGCATCCACGATGGCTGCCATACCCATAAATGTTCATAAGTTCATCATAATTTGCAGTAATATCAAGTGCGATACAGATTTTCTAGGGCTTTTTGGGACAAGGAATTCTATCTATCTATCTATCTATATATCTATTGCCAGACGTCTTAGTCCCGTATGGGGAGCCACAAACAATCGCCTCCATGTTGCCCTGTCCAATGCCATTTCACTGCGTTGCTCCAAGCCAACTCTCCCTCATATACCTCTCCATTCCATCCCTCCATCTCATCCTCGGCCTCCCCCCCCCCTCTCCTCCCCTCCACCTCACTCACTTACACTCTCCTCGTTAGCTTCTCACTCTCCATCCTCTCTGCATGACCAAACCACCTCAGTGTATTTCTCCTAACGCTTTCTATCACATCCACATCCACACCACAGCGCCCCTTCTCTTCTTCATTTGTCAGTCTGTCTCTCCATGTGACTCCACATGCTCCTCTCAAATAACTCATTTCCACTACTTTCACTTTTGGCTTGTGTCCCTCCAACAAGGTCCAAGCTTCACTTCCATACGTTAGGGTTGGTATCACAATACTGTCATGCAGAGACTTTTTTACCTCCATGCTCACTTCCTTATTCCATATTATTGCTTTTAAAGAACCAGCAACCTTTTTTCCTTGCTGTACCCTTTCAAGCACTTCACCCTCTAAACTTCCATCTTTACTCATCACACTACCCAAGTACTTAAACGCACTCACATTTTCCATATCCTCCTCATCCAGTGCAACTGTACATTCAGTGACTTCATTTCTCACAAAGACCTTAATTTTATTCTTTCGTACATTCATCTTTAGCCTCCGCTTCTTACACACACTCCCAAACTCATTCACCAAGCCTTGCAGTTCCCCTTCGTCTTCATTTAACAATACAGTATCATCTGCAAACAGCAGTACAGGGAGTTTTCAAACACTGCCCTCTCTCATTAGGGTAGCCCCAACATCCACTGCCCTTCCTTGTATGTCTTTTATAACCCCATCCATATACAGATTGAACAACCATGGGGACATGTCGCATCTCTGTTTCACTCCAATATTGAAATACAAAAATTCACTCAGTTCACTATCCACACCCACTGTAGCTTTAGCACCCTCGTATATACTCTTCACGGCATTCAACAACTTCCCATCTACTCCATAAATTCTTAATATTTTCCACAATCCTTGTGTATCCACCCTGTCATATGCTTTCTCCAAATCCATGAGGTCGCATACAACTTCTTTCCCATCACTAGAAACCTTTCCACTAAAGGCCAAAGAATGAGTAGCTGATCTACACAACCTCTTCCCTTCCTAAAAACTTCCTGTTCTTCTCCAGCTAATTCCCCTGTTATTCCCCTAACTCAGTCATTAGGTATCCTACCATATACTAAGAAGACAAATACCCCTATGATTACTGCACACTTCGTTTTCTCCTTTTTCTTTGTACAGGGGAATAATTATACCTGATTTCCAATCCTCCGTGACTCTTCTACTACTATCTCTCCCCCATGCTTCAGCATTTCACCTCACACTCCATCAATTCGTGGGGCTTTCCCCATTATGACACTCTTCATTGCTTCCACTATTTCCATCCTACTGATTCCTTCCTCTCTTCTCATCTCTCTCCTCCTCCCAGTCATTCTTCAGCCACTTATACTCGCATTACTTTCATTCTGTATGTTCAACAATTCCTTAAAGTGTTCTCTCCATCTGCTCACTTTTTCTCCCTTCTCCTCTTGCAATATACCATTTTATCTTTCACTCCCGACGTACTTCTTTATTACCCTGTCTAACTTTCTTTACCTCTTTCCAGAACATTTTCTTACATTCCCTCCACTTTAAACTCACATTCTTTCCAAATTCCTCATCCACTGTCTTCATACTCTTTTTTACTAATCGATTCGCCTCTCTTCCTTTCTGCAATAACTCTCTCTTCTGTCTCTCAACTCTCCATGCCCCTGTTTCTCATCCGCTCACTATATGCTTTCTTCTTCTGGGCCACAGCCTGTCTCACCTAAACATTCCACTATGCTGTTCATTGCTTCCCCTTTCTCCTTCTCTTCACCCCACACACCACATTACATGCTGCGCAAAATTCTTCTGTGAATATCTTGCACACTCCTTCCACGTTCCCCATCTGCTCCAAATCATGTTTATCCTGTCGCTCCTCCAGTTCTCTCTTATTTTCTCCCTTTTTCTCCATCCTCCTGCAACTTTTCTACCCTCCTTGTATGGACTTCCTCCTCCTGTCCTTCCCTTCTCCTACTCCTCCGTTTCATTTGAACCCTGACTTTCACCACCACCAAGTGGTGGTCAGAAAGTCCACTCCCCGAACCTCTGTACGCTCTTGTATCCATTACACACCTTCTCATTCTATCATCCACACACACATAATTAATCATTGCCTTCCGTTCATTCAGTTCACCACCCATCCTTCTCATCACTCACCACGTATACCTGTGGATCACTGTGTGTCTAAAGAGGGTATTGGCTATCACCAACCCCCTCCCTGCACAAATGTCCACTAGGGCACTGCCATTCTCATCCACTTCTGCAGGCACACCCCACTCACCAACTACTCCATCCACCTTCACATTTCCTGTTTTTCCATTCATGTCTCCAATCAAAAACACTCTCTCATTTTCTTTCAAACTTTTCCATGCACACTTCCACATTTGTCCAGAACTCATCTTTCATTCTACATGCATGGCCTTGCGTTGGCACAAACACACACACAATCATCCACATTTAAAGTCCAACTTTCAATCTTATCTATACAGTCCTTGGGCCGATGGATCCATACACTTTTATATTCTTCTTCCTTCCATCTTTTGTACACAACAGTACAAACTCCTTTTGCCCTCTCATTCTCCCCTATTGCCGCGCATATACACCATCCATACACCCATTCTGTCGCAGTCTCACCTCCCATTTTGTCTCAGTTATTCCACGTACAACCACTTTTGCATTCTCAGGCACCAACACAATCTCTCTCTGTTTCACGTCATAATTTCTGATAATTTTAAAATAATTTACCACACCGTTGCCTGTAAAATCAACTACTGTAAGCTCGAAATTCAAAATGGCATTCAACACCGATGCCATATTTGTAAATGTTCATAAGCTGGTCATAACTTGCACTAATCTAGTCTTGTGAAAGCTACAAAGGAGGCTACAGGCATAAGCAGTTGTGAATGGTTGCCACCGTACAACAAAGCTTGGGCATTAGTGATTGATATCATGCACTGGGCTCATCGTTTTCATTTGTGAAAAATTATCTGCCATTGGGCTTAGATACAAGCAACCAATTCTCACTGAAGTCGCAGCTAATGCTGTGGCTGTTCACCTGTGTTTTGATAGCTACAGAAGTCCAACTATGAAAGAAGCAACAAGATAGATGAGGACTGGTAAGCCAGAAGCAGTAAAAGTATTTCATGTTTCAGACCAGCACAAAGCACCAGATTCTTCAGAGTTCTTTGTTTGCTCTACAAACAAAGCATAGTTACTTGCCTACCTATGTGATAAATGGTGTCGAGATGAACCCTGGTCTTCAAGTTCTGGTAGCACCAAAATTTATCTGGGTGGTGGTTTCAGTGAAGAAACAGTCAGTAATGTTGCAGACTGGAAGTTTAAATGCAGTCCCTGCTCTTGAATCAACACATAAAGAGGCAGACACTCGTTTATTTGTATGTTCTGTATCCTGTAGTTTTCATGTAGACAAAGTTGATCAGGATATTGTTAACTGAGTTGATACTGATGTTATTGTCCTCTATATATATTATGCATCCACCATACTGAAACATTTTCCTGAACTTTGGGTTGAGACAACAACAGAATTACGTTCCCAAACATGACATTGCTAAAATATTACATCCACACAGATGCCTCTCACTTCCAACTGTTCACAGTCTAAGTGACAGGAATACCACCAGCAGTCTCCTTTTTTACCAGCAGCAAGTGATGATTAGCAGCAAGAAAGAAAATTCAGCTGGATGCTTTGGAAGACTTTGGCAGTGACGGTAATGCTATCATAATTTAAAATGTTATCAGTCAGGCTAGGAAGTTACTTCTCGCCGCCTAGAGAAAGCATGCAGAGATGTCATATATCTCTTTGAATGAGATTCGTAATCAAAAATTTTTAATCAACAAGACCACTCCTCTCAAGCTCCTTACGCCTGCTGAGGATACTTTTATGCACCATCTGAAACGTTCTGTCTTGGCAACAATCGCTCACAAGACAGCACTCACTGCAAAGCCTTGCATTCTTTCGCTGGATGAAAATGGATGGACAGTAAAGTAAGCAGAACTTGTGCCAGTTCCAGTGACTGCAGAATTGTGACCGCCAGAGATATCTACATCTCTTTCTTGTGGTTGCAGAAAAGGTTGTTTAGGAATATGCTCCTGTGCCAGTTTGAACAGGATTATCTCTGTATTGGACTAAATCTCAGTATTAGTTATTTTTGTAGCTATAACGATTGTGTTAAATCTCACTCACAAAAAGAAACTGTTGTTATGGTATAAGGATGAATTGCTTAATTACTGGAGTATAATAAAGGATGATATAAGAGCTTATATTCATGACGTATTCAATTATTGACATTTCTCTGATGTGTACTCTTTATACACCCATTAATAATATTCAGTCATTATAAGTATGTAAACTTTCTAAAGAGAGAATAAAAAAGTGCTGTTCATTTTAATAAATTATTAAATTTATAAAATGTTTTGAAAATATTTTTTTTTTTTCCTTATCTTAAAGAAATAATATAAATGACCATGAACATGATGACATAAAATTTATTTGACAAATTATATCGTACATTAAAACATATGCAATCAGCAGTCATTTTGGACGCCGTCTTTGATCCCCAGCTTACAGTAGTTGGTTTCCAGTATTGTGCACCTGAATATTGTTGCTGATGGTCCAAGGATGAAAATGATATGCCATAACCTTTTATAACAACCCGTGACTGGTTGACTAGAAAAAGTAGCTTTTGTGCCCTGGGTATTATATATATATATATATATATATATATATATATATATATATATATATATATATATATATATATATATATATATATATGACGATGGATAGGGGCACTCATCATCCACTCACTCAATGTAGGGATGCCTTATGGTCTCTACACTGAGTGGCAAGCCAATTTATTTCCTGTACACAGGAAACCATTTACTACGCTGGGTGGTAACCATATAACCGGGGTTTTCGGCTGGGTTAAGTGTCCCCCAGGTTCCCCTATCTTAAATCACTTAATCATGGCAGTTCTTTCGGAGAGCCTCGGAGGGCCCAGAACCTGCCCAGGGTCCCAACCAAATGGGAGGATTCGTATGGCCATGTGGAATGTGAGAGGTGTGAATGAGGAGAACAAGAGGATGGAAGTGGTGAATGTGTTCAAGAGTGTGAGATATACTGTGATGGCACTGTGTGAAACAAAGATAAAAAGGTGTGAAGTGGACGAGTGGGAGAGTGTGTAATGTGTAAGATCGGGCATGAATGGGCGAGGAAGATGCAAGGAAGGAGTTGCTTCGTTGGTGAATGAAGTGTTGCAGAGTGGAATGAGAGATTAAAAATGTGTCAGCTCGAGGTGTACTGCATGTATGTCAAGTTCAAGTTTGAGAAGGTGAAAGTCGCTGTGAATGTAGCATATGCACCGTGTGAGGACAGGAGTGAGAGAGAGAGAAACAGGTTTTGGGATTAGCTGGATGATGCAGTAGGAGATATGCCCAGGAGCTATAAAGTGATCGTAATGGGTGATATGAATGTAAGAGTAGGCACTGGTCCTGAGGATAACATAATGGGTTGTCATGGAGTACCATAAGAAAACAATAATGGGAATCGACTGAAGGATATGTGTTATGAAAGAAGACTGTGCATTTGTAACTTGTATTTCAACCACAATGATGCAAATAAATATAAATGGTATAGAGGGAACAGGGATCGTACTGAAAGCAGCCTGATTGATTACGTGGTAGTAGAGAGGTCGATGCTTGGAATGGTTGCTGATACGAGGGCCTTGAGAGTACGATGTGCAGGTCTGTCAGATCATATGACTGTGGTGTGCATGATCAAGCTGAGAGGAATGAAGTGGACAGGAGAGAGAGGAGCAGTCAGGGAGAGAGATTGAAAAACGAGAAGCTGAGAATTAAAAAAAAAAAAAAAAAAAAAAGGCAGATGAATACAGGACCAAAATAAGGGAGGAGTTAAGACTGCTTAGTTAGGAATGCTACAGCGGTGTGTATTGTGCCAAGAGTAACAACAAAGAAGAAAGGAACGACATGGTGGGATGAAGAGGTTAAGAGAGCAGTGGAGGAAAAGAGGAAGAAGTGGCTAGAGTGGTTACAGGAGAGGGATTCATTTGCAGTAAGAACTGAATATACTGAGAGCAAGAAGCACGTAAAGTGACTAGTGAAGAGAAAAAAAAAAGAAGAGATAATTGATGATCTAGGAAGAAAAATGAATGAAAACTAGTCTGGAAACAGGAAGTTATTCGGGAGAGAGGTGCGGAATTGCAGAAGTGAAAGCAGAAGGAAATGTGAAGGTGTGAAGGATGTAAGTCTTAGATTATTAACCCATGGGGATGAAGTAAGGACCAGATGGTAAGAATATTTTGAAAGTTTGATGAATGGGAATAGAGAGAGCAGAGCCACTCTAAACATGAATGGTTTGGGGGGGGGGGGCCGCAGAGAAGCAATGCAGTACCAGGAAACGAGACACTCGCACTGATGAAGAACGCTGTGAAGCGGCTGAAAAATGGGAAAGTAGCTGGGGTTGAGAAGGTGTATGCAGAATGATTAAGTGTAGTGGAGAAAGCGAAATGAAGTGCTTGTTGGAGACACGTAAGAAGGCATGGATAAGTGAAACTGTGCCAGCAGAATGGAAAAAGGCTGTGATTGTACCCTTATAGTAAAACAATGGTGAGAGAAGAGAGTGCAAGAATTATCGTGGCATAAGTTTATTGGGTGCGATAAGGAAGGTATATAGAAGAGTTATTACACAGAAAGTAAGAGAGATATCAGAAGTCCTTGTGAATGATGAACAGGGTGGCTTTAGGAGTGGCAGAGGATGTGTGGATCAAATTCTTTCAGTGAGACAGATAACAGAGAAGGCTTTTGAAAAGGACTATAAGGTGTTTATGGCATTCATGGACCTGGAGAAAGCATACGACAAATTAGGCAGAGGAGGACTGCGCATGTACAGTGTAGATGGTAAGCTGCTAGGTGCCGTCCAGAGTTTTTATGATGGTAGTGAAGCATGTGTATGGGTTAATGGGCATCTAAGTGAATAGTTCACAATCGGTGTGAGTGTGCGACAATGTTGTGCGATGTCCCCATGGTTATTCAGTATATATACGGATGGGGTGATGAGAGAAGTAAAAACACAAGTGATGGAGAGAGGGAAGGCGTTGGTAATGAATGGTGATGGATGGAATATCTCAAATTTGTCGTATGCTGATGGTGCAGTACTGCTTGCAAGGACCGGACAAGAACTTGGTAGACTAGTGCAGAGTTTTGCTGATGTCTGTGAGCGTCGTGCCTTGAGAGTAAATGTAGGAAACAGTAAAGTGGTTATCGAGAGAGAGGGTGACTCCCAGTGCGATGTTACAGTGAAAGGAGAGAGTCTGGATTTGGTGAGACGGTTCAGATACCTGGGTACAGTGACAGAAAAGAGAGGAAAATGTGCAAAAGAAGTGGACAGTAGAGTGACACAAGGAAGAAAAGTAGCTGGTACAGTGAAGGCCTTGATAAACAGAGGCTTGAGTGCTGCACCTGCACGAGGCTTACATGAAGGAGTGTTAGTACCAACATTAACATATGGATGTGAGACTATGGTGTGGCATGAAAATGAAAAGTGAAGAGTGAGAGCAACAGAGATGGGACTGCTGAGGAATGTATGTGGAGTACAGAGAGTGGATAGGATACGAAATAATGTGATTCATGAAAGATGTGGAGTGAGGAAGTATGTGGTCACCAGAATAGAGGAGAGCGTACTAAGATGGTATGGTCATGTGGAGAGAATGAATAACAATAGAGTGGTGAAAAGGGCATATGTGGGCGAATTTGAAGAAGGGATGAGGCGAGGTAGGACAAGAAGAAAGATATGGTGAATAAGTGTGTGAGGAAGAGAGGTATGGAAGTCGGTGAGGCTAGGGGCCTGACAAGAGATCGAGTTGGCTGGATGAATATTGTGAAGAGAAGAGCATGATCAGGGATTTGGCATCCCTTTTTAACGTGACAGTGTCCGGATTTACTCTATTGGGTATGTTTATGTGAAGGTACAAAACGTGGTGAATGTTTCTGGCGTATCAGATAAAGCCAGGATTATGGGGGCTTGAACGATGAGTGAATGGAAGCGTGGCCCATTGCAGTGAGCAAATATGGGCCGTCTGGACATTACCACTCTTCACCCTGCCCTTGCGTAGGAAAGAAGGTCCGAATGATGATGATGATATATATATATATATATATATATATATATATATATATATATATATATATATATATATATATATATCAGGGTTGGGTTTTTTTTAATAAAAAAAATAAAAATTCAATGATTTAATCGATTTTTTTGATGTTTTTGATTTTTTTAATTTTTCCATCATATATGGTAGGAAACTTTTCAAAAGCAATATTCTGAATACTGTTAACATCACGTCATGTCTATCCACTGATTGTTCAGGCTGAAAGCCACTGTCCAGAATCCAGATACCAGTACATACCTGTTCAAGTCCTGTCTGTATGCTATTGGTTAAGGCTGAGTTGCCAGTGATAATAAAGACAGTATATTCCATAACTGCCTAATTAGGCTATACTGTATTACCACACACAAACATTCCTGTTCAGGTCCTGTCTGTACACTATTGGTTAAGGCTGAGTTGCCAGTGGGTTTCAATACAGTATATTCCAAGGGACCAAAGCTAATTATATTACCACAGAAAAAAAAAATCTTAAGCTAACATCATTATAACATGGCCTTCAGTGACCAAGCATAGCCTACCTAGTCTTATGGCTTTGGTTTTTGAAACACGGTATATATATACTGCAATGTAAAGTTACTAAAAAACTCCTGAGATAATGGGAAGAAAATATTCACTCCCTACGTGTCAAGTGGGGTTGGTGGAGGATTAGGACCCCTCCCTGTAAAACAGTTAACTCTAAGCCCTTGTCCACCCCGTTTGGGATACATGGCGTCTGGCAATGAATGAATGAATGAATGAACAACGGACTTGGTAAACTAAAAAGCTGCTTCAGCTGGGAAAACTTTAGCTGCCTAGTTCAGTGCCATATGAACTACAGAATAGTGCAGTTAATTACAAGTTTTAATAGTACAGCAGATTACCGGTACTGTAGCTTACTGCAACATACATGAATGAAAGAAGAGATGGTGATAGTTAAAGTTTTGATATATACAGTATTACTATAAGAAACATTAAAACTGAATTGCCAGAATATAGGTGACAATTATCTACTATTCAGAGCTGAAGTAAATGTATCTAATGTTTTTAAAAATACACTGCAGTATTGGACAATGTCAGATCAAAATAAACTACAGTAGAAAAGGGAGTCTTAATGTTACTGAAGTTCAATTTACATTATTATTTTTACAATTAACTCTAGATGGTACCGGTATATGTTAAAATAAACTGCTGTTTTTCAATTCAGAAGTTTCAGGATACAGTATACCTTCCAAAAATGAGAAAAGCAGGAAGACAGAAAGACAGCATTTGGGCTGAATTTGATGAAGCTGACACAAAAAAAGGGAACACGTGCATAATGTAAAGATTGTGGCAAAGAAATGCAGGGCTTAGTGCAACACTTGAAAGACCATAAGAAGAAATGCATTGGGCCACAGCAAGATTTGGAAATTCTCGAAGCAGAAACAACAGATGGTAATTATAAGTACAGTATTTAAGTTTGCTACAGTTCTTTTGTTTCCAGCAGCTGTCTCATAAGAACTTAATCTTTGGCAAAATACTGAAAATCTATCTATCTATCTATCTATAGCCCGACGCCCTAATCCCGCAGAGGGTGGCCGCAGACAAAACGCCTCCAAGTCACTCTGTCACCCACCATTTGACTCCCCTCCCCCCAACTCACCTCCCCCCCTCCCTCATATACCTCTCAACTCCATCCCTCCACCTCATCCTCGGTCTACCCCTCCCTCTCCCTCCCTCTGAAAATAATACTCGTATTTCTTAGCGTTAGATATCAGTGACATTAGCCAGTCATTATATATCTGCTATAGTACAGTACATGTTCCTTTCACCATACTGCAATTATTTCCCTTGGTTTAATTCTGGCCCAACTACTGTGCAAGCAGCATGTGTCATGGTTGAGTGTGATTGCGAGCACTGTAATAAGATCTGTTTAGGCCTTCAGTTGCTATATGCTGCATCTTAAGAATCTTCTAATAGTACAAGGTATGGTACCTTTGCAGATTCACAAGCACATCCACAAGCATCGACATCCCAATCTGCATTAGAGGGTTCAAGTGCCGGCATGCACATTCCACCAACTTCATTACCCATAAAGCGTAGCTTGTCATGGACTTCTCCACTAGACACATGTCCTACTACTGCTGATAGATTAAAAAGAGCTTCTTTATCTTCTCAACACTCAAGTATTTTGCAGTATGGTGTGAGGACAACCAAGGAGGAAAAGGAAAAAATAGATGAAAAGGTTGCAACAATGGTGTATGCAACAAATTCTCCTTTCAAGATTATTGAGCATGAATCATTTATAGACATGGTAAAAATTCTGAGGCCAGGATACAAACTGCCCAGCAGGAAAGACATTTCTGGTCCACTGTTAGATAAAGTATATGCCAAAGAGTGTGAGAAAAGTGTACTACAACTGGAAGGCAAAACTGTATACATGAGTCTTGATGGATGGACAAATGTTTCCAATGAACCTGTAATATGTGCATCTGTTACTGTTCACTTATCTGAAAACACAAGTGAAGTCTATCTTGTGGACACAATTGATACATCAGGTCACCCACATACATCAGATTACCTAAGAATGGTTGCTAAAAGTTCAGTAGAAACAGCTGAACATAAATACAAATGCAAAGTTGGTAGCTTTGTAACAGATAATGCTGCTAATGTTGCAAAAATGAGAACTAAGCTAATGAAAGATGATGAGTGTGACCTGATATGCTATGGTTGTTCAGCACACATAATGAATTTGTTGGCTAAAGATTTAGAAATTGGTAACATAAAACAAGGTGTAAAAATTGTAAAGTATTTTAGGAATAATCATACAGCCTCAGCAGCCTACAAATCAGCTGGGGGTTCAGCCCTAGTTATACCACAAGATGTTCGGTGGAACACACTGACTGACTGCTTCGAGTCTTACTTGAATAACTGGCCAATATCAATGTCTGTTTGTGATGATGAAAAAAAACAACAACTAGACTCAAATATTACCAGGAAAGTGATGGACACAAATCTCAAACGGTGTTCAGAAGACATGCTCAAAATTCTGAAGCATATTGCAGAAGCACTTGGTAAAGTTCAAAGAGGTAGATGTGATATTGGGGAAGTGACTGAAGTGTGGAAAGACTTGGAAAACCAGCTAAAAGAGGAGTCAGTTCGGTCAGGTAATAGTGTTACCATTCAAGATCATTTTATGAAACGTATGGCATTAGCACTCACACCTGTTCACTATCTAGCTAATATTCTACATCCAGCTTATAAGGGGAAAAAAACTTACTATGGAGGAAGATGACACTGGAATGAAATGGGCTCATGAAAATTACCCATCTGCAATCCCTCTTATACTGTCTTATAGAGCAGAACTTCCCCCTTTCCAGTCATACATGTTTTCTGAGCATGCATTTAAAGCTGGATCACTAGTATGGTGGCTTTCTTTGGCCAAAATTGTTGATGAAGATTTTTCTGACATAGTAAAAAAAATATCTACAACAACAGCTTCAAGTGCTGGAGTGGAGAGAAATTTTTCTTCATTTGAACTTGTTCAGTCTAAACTCAGGAACAGATTAGGGACAGAAAAAGCAGCGAAGTTGGTTTTCATTTACAAAAACCATAATTCCTGCTCTCAACAGAAATCTGTTAATGAACTTGGTGAGTTCTAAACTTTATAATTTGTTGCATATGCATTCCATTCACAAGTCAGATACAGTTACAGAAAGCAGAAGAATACTGATTAGGACCTTATTTACCAATTTTCAGTTCACTACTGGTAAGCATATCATCATTTCATTTGTTTAGGGTGTACTCATAAATAATCCATAAATAATTGCTTATTGCTGAGTTTCGCTAAATGAAGGGGAAGAGCAAATTTCAGTTTTCTCTGAAGCAAGGGACTTTATATTCTTGTCTTTTACCATTAACCATTATGTAAGTTTTCTTGGCATGAACTGTATTGATTCATTTCTCAATTCTGATTTATGGCTCCAGATAACTGGGGGAGCAAAAGCTTTGCACAAGTACCGGGGCCCGGAACGGTGTTGCTTGGACCCTGATTATCTAAAATGTATGTTGCAACTTGCAAATATTATCAATCCTTAGTTCCACAAATTTAAAATTATTTTATGTGTCATACAATGTAACAGTTTCAAATGGCACCATTCCTTAAAAATCTGCTTACTTAATGCCTAAGTATAAAATCAGAATAAATGAATGCAAAGTTATACACAACTTTTATAAACCCTCAGATTCTGTTTGTTAATCTTTAGGTGAAAAAATCAAAAAAATCAAAAATTCAAAAAAATCATGATATTTTTAGTAACAAAAATCACTGATTTAATCACATGATTAAATCAGTTTAATTTAATCAATGCCAACACAGATATATATATATATATATATATATATATATATATATATATATATATATATATAAACACACACATATATATATATACATATATATATATATATATATATTTATATATATATATATATATATATATATATATATATATATATATATATATATATATATATATATATACATATATATACACACACATATATTTCCAGGGGTAGAGAGTGAGAGCAGTGCAAGTATAAGCGGTTGGGGAATGGCTGGGAGAAGAAGAGATGAGAGGAGGGAGGAAGAGATCAGTAGGGCGGATATAGTGGAAGCGATGAAGATTAAGTTGGGAAAGGCCCCAGGAATTGATGAAGTGTGTGGTGAAATGCTTAGGTATGGGGGTGAGATTGTTGTGGAGTGGATATGGAAGTTGTGTAGATTGGCTTGGGAAGAGGGAAGGGTTCCAGAGGACTGGAAATCAGGTATAATTGTTCCTTTATACAAAGGAAAAGGGGAGAGAGAAGTATGTGGTAACCATATTGGTATTTGCCTTCTTAGTGTGACTTGTAAAATATATGGCAGAATAATCATTGATAGGGTTAGGCATATGACAGAGGAGCTAGTTGGAGAAGAACAAGGGGGATTTAGGAAGGGAAAAGGGTGTGTAGATCAGATATTTGTTCTAAGATGTTTAGTGGAAAAGTATCTAGAGAAGTGAAGGAAAGTGTATGCTGCCTTCATGGACTTGAAGAAAGCTTGTTACAGAATAGATAGGCAAGGTATGTGGAAGGTATTAAGAATATATGGAGTGGAGGGGAAATTGTTGAGTGCTGTGAAGAGTATGTACGAGGGAGCTAGGGCTACGGTGCGAGTGGATGGTGAGCTGAGTGAGTTCTTTGATCTCAATGTGGGACTGAAACAGGTTGTGTGATGTCTCCATGGCTGGTTAATATAAACATGGATGGGGTTGTAAAGGAGGTGCAAGGTAGGTCAGTGGATGTGGGGATGGCTCTAATGAATAAGGGTGAGATTTGGAAGATTCCGGTGTTGCTGTTTGCTGATGAAACAGTATTGTTGAGTGAAGATGAATGGGAGTTGGAAGATTTGGTAAATGAATTTGGGACAGTGTGTAGGAGGAGGAATCTGAAAGTTAATGTAAACAAAAGTAAAGTTATGGTGTTTAAGAGGAATGAAGTCACAGAGTGTGCAGTGAGGTTGGATGGTGAGGATATGGAGAATGTGAGTGCATTCAAGTACTTGGGTAGTGTGATGAGTAAGGATGGAACTTTGGGGGATGAAGTGCGTGAAAGGGTACAGCAGGGAAGGAAGGTTGTTGGCACACTGAAAGCAGTGATGAGAAATAGAGAGGTGAGTATGGAAGTTAAGAAGTCACTGCATGATAGTATTGTGATCCCTACCCTGACGTATGGAAGCGAGGAGTGGACCTTGAAAAAGGGGAACAAGTCAAGAGGGAGAGCAGTGGAAATGAGTTACTTGAGAGGAGCATGTGGAGTGACGTGGAGGGACAGGTTGACGAATGAAGAAGTGAAGGAACGTTGTGGGGTGGATGTGGATGTGGTTGAGAAGATTAGGAGAAATACACTGAGGTGGTTTGGATATGTGAAGAGAATGGAGAATGAAAGACTGACTAAGAGGGTGTATGTAGGTGAGGTGGAGGGAGGGAGAGGGGGGGGTAGACCGAGGATGAGGTGGAGGGATGGAGTTGAGAGGTATATGAGGGAGGGGGGATGAGATGGGGGGAGGGTAGTCAAATGGTGGGTGACAGAGCGACTTGGGTGCGTTTTGTCTGCGGCCACCATTTGCGGGATTAGGGCGTCGGGCTATAGATAGATAGATAGATAGGATCCCACTGCTACCTGGCGCATCGCCGGGTGATGGATAGGGGAAGGCCTTGTAAATATACGAGGTACTGTCTTAGACGGCGTGAACCATGGGACCCCCTATAGTTATATAAGGCTCCACCAAATATATCGAATAAGGTAGCACAAAAAATTACATCTCATCAGAAACTATGTGGCAGGGAGGCGAGATTATTTGCCACAATCTTCCCAACCAAACATGAGTTCTATTGTAAATGATTTGATGGGCGTTCCTGTTGGATCATCATCTACTAAAGGTCCAACCACACTGCCTCCTGTGCTTATGGGCAGTGTGACACCGAAAGTGAGTAGGCACTGTGCTGGAAATATTAGACTCTTGGATATTAAACAAATTGAAATCCATGAAGATCTATGCATACAATGTAAGATGCCTCGCAGAAGATTACAAACTTCATAACCTAATGTCTGAACTGGAAAACATTAGTTGGGATATTGTAGGTTTGAGTGAGACCCACAGAAAAGAAGAAAAAGTAATTCAGCTCGATGACAGTGGCCACCTATTTTACTACAGAGGAAGGGAAAATGAAAGAGTTAGTGGTGTAGGATTTCTAATTAACAGAAATCTTGCAGACAACATTGTTAAATTCAGCAGTGTATCTGACAGAGCAGCATTTGTTGTCATTAGACTGTGCAAAAAATATACCCTGAAAGTAATACAAGAATATGCACCAACTTTTCAAAGCCCAGATGAAGAAATAGAAACATTCTATGACGACATCTCCCAGATTATGGAAGAAGAAAAGACAACACATACTATACTCATGGGAGACTTCAATGCAAAAGTTAGGAAGTCGAAACTAGAGAAGCATATATGGGAAAATCTGGAGTAGGAGAAAGGAATGAAAGAGGAGAAATGCTGGTAAATTTTGCTGAAATGTTTAACATGAGAATAATGAACACATTCTTCCACTTTAGAACAGGGAGAAAGTGGACCTGGAGAAGCCCAAATGGAGAAACAAAGAATGAAATCGACTTCATTATAGCAAATAAGAATAACACGATCACAAATGTCACAGTTATCAACAAAGTAGATATAGGTAGTGATCACAGAATGGTGGGTTGCACAGCCGGATTCAATTTCAGAAGTGAAAGAAAGAAGATGATTAAAGATAAAAAGATATGCCCAATAATAGTAAACGAAAACAAAGCAGCCTTTCAGTTGGAAATAAGGAACAGATTTCAGGCTCTCACTAATGCTGAATGTGACACTGATGAGCTGAATGACAGACTAACAAAAATGATAAGAGAATCAGCGGAGATAGTAGGAAAACCTAAGACAACCAAAGCCAAGAAGTATTCAGAAAAGACAGTTGAGCTTATGAAGAAAAGAAAGAAAATGAAAATAAAAACAAAGAAAGACGAAATAGAACGAGCGGAATTAAATAAACTTTTCAACAGAAGACAAAGAGAAGAAAAAAGAATGAGAAACATGGATCAGATCAAAGAAACCATCAAAAATGGAAAAAGTCTGAAACAGGTCCGAAATAATATGGCACAAGGAAAGCAACAAATTACATCACTGAAAGAAAAAAAAACAGTGAAATCATTAAATGCAGAGATAAGATGGTGAACAGAGTTGAAGAATTTTACAAAGAACTGTATACATCAAAGACAGTAGTACCAATGGCTAACTTTTCAGTTGACACAAGTGAAATACCTGAGGTAACACCAGACGAAGGAAATATTTGTCTTAATAATATGAAAAGAGGGAAGGCTCCGGGAGAAGATGGAATAGTAGCAGATTTACTGTTGGATGCAGGAGCAGAAGTACAAAATAGGCTTGCTCACTTATTTACCCACTGCATAAAACAGAAGAAAATTCCCAAAACATGGTGTAATGCAATAGCTATTTTACTCTACAAAAAAAGTGACTCAAAAGATCTTAGTAACTATCGACCCACTAGCTTATTATCAGTTATTTACAAACTCTTCATTAATGTCCTTACGAACAGAATAACAACAATTTTGGAGAAAAACCAACCTCGTGAACAGGCAGGATTCCGAAGCGGGTATTCGACCACTGATCATCTACATACAATGAATCAGCTAATTGAGAAAAGTACAGAATATAATAAACCACTGTGCTTAGGTTTTGTCAATTACGAAAAGGTTTTTGATTCAGTGGAACACATACCAATTATAAATTCATTGCGAGAACAAGGAATGAATGAGAACATTGTAAACCTGCTCGAAAACATATATAAAGAGGGAGCTGCTACAGTTAAATTACATGAGGACTTGGAAAAAATTAAGATTGAGAAGGGCGTGCGTCAGGGAGATACAATTTCACCAAAATTATTTACAGCATGCCTAGAAAGTATTTTCAGAAACCTAGACTGGGAAAAGAAAGAAGTGAACACAGATGGAGAAAAGCTAAACCATTTAAGATTTGCAGATGACATTGTCCTAATCTCAGAAACAGCGGAGGCATTGCAAGAAATGTTAAATGACCTGAACAGAGAAAGTCTGAAAGTAGGACTGAAGATGAACCGGAGTAAAACTAATGTTTAATCCACAAACACCAAAGAGCGTCATCAGAATAAGCGATGAAATTCTTGAAGAAGTTGAGGAGTACAATTACTTGGGACAAGTACTAAAATTAACGAAAGATCATGATAGCGAAATAAAAAGACGCATTACAATTGGATGGAAAGCTTTCGGTAAACATAGAGACATTATGAAAAGTAGCTTGCCAGTTTGTATGAAACGAAAAGTATATAACGAATGTATAATTCCAGCTATGACGTATGGTTGTGAGACCTGGAAACTGGCAAAATCAATGGAAAATAAATTAATCCGTTCTAAGAGAGCAATGGAAAGGTCAATGTTCGGAATATCTTTAAGAGACAGGAAAAGATAAACTTTGGTGAGACAGCAGACTTAAGTCGAAGATATTATAGAAGTTATAAAAGAACAGAAATGGAGGTGGGCAGACCATATAGCAAGAATAAGGGATAACCGATGGAGCAAGAGGCTGACTGACTGGACACCAAGAGATTGTAAGCGTAGCAGAAAAAGGCCAGACAGGAGATGAAGAGATGAGATAGAGAAATTTGCAGGGAAAACGTGGCAAATATTAGCTCAGTAAAGCAATTCGTGGAAAAGGTTAGGGGAGGCCATTGTTCAGCAGTGGACTAGTTATGGCTGATGAAGATGATATATATATATATATATATATATATATATATATATATATATATATATATATATATATATATATATATATATATAATATATATATATATTGTTACATAGCCTATGTTTTCATCATCCATCCATCCATCCATTGCCAGATGCCATGTATCCCAGACGGGGTGGCCAATGGCTTAGAGTTAATTGTTTTACAGGGAGGGGCACTAATCCTCCACCAACCCCACTTGACACGTAGGGATGCCAACAGCATCTGGTGTTCCCAGGCGGTCACCCATCCAAGTACTAACCAGATCCATCATCCTTTGTATAATTCTAACGTACAGTATGCTGCATGTTTGATCACGAGCGTGTTCTACCTC
Organism: Coenobita brevimanus; assembly: GCF_032717465.1. Classification (NCBI taxonomy): domain Eukaryota; kingdom Metazoa; phylum Arthropoda; class Malacostraca; order Decapoda; family Coenobitidae; genus Coenobita; species Coenobita brevimanus. The sequence goes on along the minus strand of NC_136979.1, from coordinate 18,604,345 downwards.
ACTCCCTCCTTCTCTCCCTTATAGTAGAGTAAGTCGTTCTTTCTGTTGTTCAGAGCAGGAGTGTCAACTCTTTGTCCCCTATGGCTTCATTTGCGCGTCCTTCTTACAAGTTGTATCAAGCTCTGCCGGCCCCTATATAATGAGCTCAGTCTCTGCATTAATTGCCACTTAGATCTACTCCTCATTTTGCTCACATCTCTGTCCTCCCCTGTACAGTTGTTATTATTTTTGTGAGTGCTCAGGAAGTCTCCAACCATCTAGCAGCTGTATAATTTGAGTATAAGTGTTATTACATTTTTTCTTGTACTGTATAGCATAAGGTGTTGATTCGTAGGCCTAGTGAAGTTTTTGTGATTCATGTGTTTTTATGTCAGTCATTTTTGATAATATTTTGCATCTGTAATAATATATCTTGCATTAACTGAGCATTATCTGGTTTTCTCATTTTATCAGGGCTGACTTAGATAAATTTACTTTTGCTAATTTCGTGTTAATAGAGGCTATTGCAGTTAACCATATATTTAACCTGTTTTTTGCCATTACATTATCCTCATGAGTCCTGAATGTTTTGTTGTTAGTTTGAGCATTAAACTTTAACTTGTAATTTTACCTAACTCTTTCGTTTTGAACCTGGAACTTTGCGGGACAGTTTTCTCTGTTCCGTAACATAAATTTGGCGACCTCTTATCAGGATATTCAGGATATTATCATAAGGATATTGCTTGATATTTTGTGACTGTGATTTATTCATGATGTCTACTATTACTACTCTTGATGAAGCCAAAGATTTTTTGTCAAATGTGCAAACAGTGTGTGATGTAGAAAACAGAACAAAGAATGAACTTAATCTTGTTGCTCAACAATTGGGAATTGTTGTTCGCTCTCATCATTCTAAAGATCAAATTGTCGACATGATTAATGAAAGCTTGTTTAATGTAACTCCTCCAAATGAGCAAACGCAGATTGAATTAGCTAAGTTACAACTAGCCCTGCAGGAGGTTCGTGCTAAGGAGGCTGAGTTTCAGGCACGTTCTCAGGAGGCACAAATTGAACTTGCTAGGATTCAGGCAGACCATGAGTATGGCATGAAACAAGGTGGAACTGGATCATCTAGCTCTGATGATTTTGATGTGGCTAAAAATGTTAAACTTGTCCCTCCTTTTAATGAATCTGATTTAACAAAGTATTTTCAGTTGTTTGAGAGGATAGCTACAGGTTTTAATTGGCCCAAAAACTATTGGCCAGTACTCCTTCAAACTGTTCTCACCGGTATAGCTCAAGTAACTTATGCATCTTTGCCTCAGGATCAATCTGATAATTATGATGTAGTTAAGAGCTTGATTCTTAAGGCCTATGAGCTTGTTCCTGAAGCCTATAGAGTAAAATTTAGGACAACTTACAAGCAAGATAAGCAATCCCATGTTGAGTATGCAAAAATCAAAGGAGATCTGTTAGAGCAGTGGTTAAATTCTAAGAATGTGGATTCTGATTTTGATAAATTTAAGCAGATGATTTTGCTGGAGGACTTCAAAAGGTGTATTAATAAAGATGTAAGCCTATATCTTGATGAGAGAAGAATAGATAATTTGTCTGATGCTGCAGTTTTAGCTGATGAATATGTTCTCACTCACAAGAGATATTCTAGAGAAAAAAGGAAAGCTGAGAGTAAGTACGTTGCCTCTACTCAGAGTACAGGTAACAGGAAAGAGAATAAAGATGATGTTTCTCAGGAAGTAAATACCAGCTTCACCTCTAGATTTCAGAAAAGTAAATGTACTTATTGTAGTAAGCTTGGTCATACTACGGAGAAATGTTTCAAGAGACAGCGTGATGTGAACAAAAAGGAGTCTTTAAATATTCAGTCAATTGGTTTAGTGTCCACCCTTGAGAGTTCCCGGAATTCTTTAACTGAGTTAACTGAACCTGCTTTGAGGGGTAACTTAAATTCTCATGATGAAGCTCCTCTTTTGAGCAGTAACGTGGGTGACACTCTCAAGAGTTCATGTGCTAATTTCCTGTCTGATGGTTTTGTCAATCCTCTGGACAGTAATGACAGGAAATTAGTTAAAATATATCGTGATACAGGTGCTTGCCAATCCCTTATGCTGACCAGTGTTCTAGGCTCTAATGTTAATTCCTCTGATGAAACTGTAATCTTACAAGGGGTAGGGAATAATTACTTCTCTCCCTCTGTGCAGAGTGAATTTAGAGTCTGGTTTTGTTAATGGTTCTGTTATGGTTGGGTTGGTTGAGACACTCCCAATGTCAGGTGTAACTTTCTTACTTGGAAATGATATTGGTGGAAGTCAAGTGTGTCCAGCTCCTCAGTTGTCTAGTGAGCCAGCGGCTGCGACCCAGGATTGTGATGTCCCTGATGCGTTCCCTGCATGTGCTGTCACTAGGGCTAAGTCTAAAGTTACTGGTGACTTAGAGGATAATGATGATGTTATCCTAGCTGACACTTTTCTTGCTAATTTGGACCACTCACCAGATGAGGCAGTACCCCGTAGTGTTGATAATTTGTCTCGTCAAGAGTTGGTTGAGTTGCAAGTTGCTGACCCTGAGTTGAAAGGTCTAGCTAACTCTGCTTGCAGTGAGGAAGAGTCAGCTGGTGCTTCTACTTGTTATTATATAAAGTAAGGAGTACTTATGAGGAAGTGGAGACCCCCAATAGCATCAGCCGACTGTGAATGGGAGGTTGTACATCAAGTTGTCATCCCTCGTGTTTGTAGGCAGGATATCATTAGAGTGGCTCATGATTCCAGTTTGGCAGGACACCTTGGAGTGAGGAAGACTGTGGCACGCATTTTGAAACACTTCTACTGGCCAGGTATCTTCAGAGATGTTTCCTGGTATTGTAAGTCTTGTCACACCTGTCAAGTTGTGGGGAAGTGTAATCAGACTGAAAAGGTTGCACCTCTAGTTCCCATTCCTCCTTTTGAGGCGCCATTCACCCATGTGTTGGTGGATATTGTGGGCCCTCTTCCTAAGACTTCTTCAGGATTTTCTTATGTGTTGACCCTGATTGATATGGCTACTCGTTATCCTGAAGCAATTCCACTTAGAAATATCTCTGCAAAGAACGTGGTTAAGGAATTGCTAGGGTTCTTCACCAAGTTTGGTCTGCCCAAGGAGGTACAGTCAGACCGGGGAAGTAATTTCACATCAAATTTTTTCAAGCAGTCTCTGAAAGAGTTGGGCATCACCCAAATCACGTCTTCAGCTTACCATCCCCAGACTCAAGGAGCGTTGGAGAGATATCATCAAACACTCAAATCGATGCTCAAGAAATACTGTTTGGAACATCGGAAAGACTGGGATAAAGGTCTTCCATTCGTTGTATTTGCTGCAAGAGAATCTCCAAATGAATCACTGGGCTTCTCACCCTTTGACCCCGCTGCAGGGGGTCACCTTGACGTGGTGGCGGGGCTTGAAGCGTGGTTGGCGGTGCCACCTACTTTGGAGGCATGCCTACCTTTGTAGGGTTCGGTATTTGTCAGCTACGTGGACCAAGCGCCCCCTGCATCACTGGTGGAGGAGGCCTGCTGGTGATGTTAGTCCCTGCCCATTTGCCATCTAGGGCAGGACAGTTGCCTCCCCACGTGTTTGCCGTGCGTGGTGTCCCGTAATGCTGGGAGACGGGAGTCCTGGAGGTTGAGCGACGCTGTGCATGCTGCGCCCTGCAGCTAGCAATACACCTCTTTGGTCCCTTATTCTGGCAAGACGGATGGCCTGGTTGGGCCCGACCAGGTCAATCGGCTGGTCATGCGTTGGCTAGGGTCAAGTGGGCACTGGGGGGCCTGGTGGCTCCTACCGTCCTGGAGTCACCCTTGTTCGGGTTCCCCGGTGGTTACCCGTGTATACTTCCCTGCTACCTCTGGGGTCGCCAGTGGCATTGTCCCTGGCATAAGACCTCCCCTTGTTGGGCTCCGTGGTGGGTGGAGGAGTGGGGGAATGAAGTTATTAAATTTTAATGGAAACCAAAAAAAACAATAAATATGAGGAACATCTGGGCCACTTAAAGTCTGGCCCAATTACATCCCCGCGTGAGGTCTTGCCAGGCTTTTATGAACAAGCCCACTTTGCTCGGTATTTGGTGATCCGGGCAGTAGAGGGTGTCAAAGTGGCAGAACTGGACATATTTGAAGTCCATAGAACAATTGTTAAGACATGTGGCAGGGAGCCAAAAATTTTGCCACAGCACGATGGGAGCCTGCTTGTGGAGGTTACCTCCCCAGAGGAGAAAGACAGACTCTGTTCTCTATCTGAGGTATCTGGGGCTCCAGTTACATGCTTGCCGCATCCCACATTCAACCAATCTCGTGGGGTAATCTACTCTAGAGAGCTGCTTAGGTACTCAGAAGCAAAGCTTCTTGAGGAAATGAAGGTACATGGAGTCATCAAAGTGGAAAGATTTCATAAAAAAATTGATGGTGTCCTTTTGCCCACGCCCTCCATTTTGTTAACGTTTGAGGTCACTCAGCTTCCCTCTTCCATTAAGGTTGCCTGGTTGTCCTTAAAGGTGAAGCTGTATATACCCAGTCCAAGACGCTGTTTTCATTGTCATAAGTTTGGCCACGTTAGCAAATACTGTTGACGATTGTTGCAGGGCCTTCCTGCAATATGTGCTACATGTGGAATTTCCCATGAAGATATAGATTGTTCTGGTACAGAGACCTGTGTCAATTGTGCAGGTGGCCATGCAGCTACCTCCAAAGCTTGTGACAAATACAAATTTGAGTGTGAGGTTTTGTCTTTGCGGACTCGTGAAAGGATTACCTTTAAGGAAGCTAAACACCGAGTTATGTCTATGTATATACGACCTGGAGTTTCCTTTGCTTCAGTTCTATCACGGTCCGTCCAGTCAGGCCGCAATTCTAGTGGTGATGAACATAATTCTCAACGACGTGAGAGTCTGGGTACTCGGTCAACCTCCAACATGTCTGATAGGATGCAGATTCTCTCGGTGCCTGTCAGCAATAAATTTGCAACTTTGGTGGAAACTACTGATGGAGAAGACACCTCAGTTAGTACCTCCAAGAATATGCCCAAGAATACCTCTGTGATTCCATCCGAACTTGTACAGGCTGAGGTACATAGCCCTAAACGGTCCTCCAACAAACGCATTCGTGAGTCCACCGAGTCATTGACAGATGTTCCCCCAACTAAAGCCTCCCATGCTGATCAGAGTGGCCACTCTGACGGTGCTATTGTATCGGGCATAGATACTGATGTCCCGGTCATTGATACCGAGTTGGATGGTTTCGGTGTGGCCTCAGACATGAAGGTACCCTCTCTAAAGCCAGGGGAGAAGCCCTCCCCTGCTTGTCAGGACCCCAGCCCTGAGGGATGCACTAGTGGTTGCAGTCCCTCTGATGGCACAGCATGCTCTGATCTGACTGAGGCAGCTTGCGGTCCCTCCAACAAGTCAGGTGAGTCGGTCACTTCTTCCTCTGCGGTACCGGTTGTTTCTCCTCCAGTTAACTCAGACAATTCTGCCCTCTCCCCTCCACGTCCGGAGGCCAGGACCCTAATCCCTCCTGCTCGGCCTCTCAGCTCACTGGGGGCCACGGGCAGGGTCCAGAGTAGCACCTCCCCTCCTGTTGGGCTCCATGCTGCTGCCCGTGACAAACCCATTAGTGGACGTACCTGCATATCAAAGAAGACTGTCTCCCCTTCAGCACGAGTGCCAGTCTCCCTCTCTGGAGGCTCGTCAGGGCTCCCACATTCCTGCAAAAATTTTGACAAACCAAATAAACTTGGCACTGGGAAGTCCAATTCTCGGACTCTCCCAAAACCATGCACTAAATAGTCATCTTCAAGTTTCTTCAGTGGAACTGTCGAGGTTTACGTGCTTCCTGGGAGGAACTGCGTGTTTTGATCTCCCAATTCTCTCCAGTGAGCATTTGTCTCCAGGAGACGATGATGGGAGACTCAGTTCATCTCAGTCCTCCTGGATATAGAGCCTTTTATTCTGATCTTCCTAATGAAGGCCACCAAGGTGGCAAAGCAGTACTAGTCAGAGATGATGTGCCTTGTAGCAAGATTCAAATCAATACTCCACTACAGGCCGTTGCTATCAAAATTTTTATAAATCGATCCTACATGGTGTGTAGTATATATCTTCCACCCAGTGTTCCTGTCGAGAGAGGGGATCTTGTTCACCTAGTACGTGATCTTCCCTCTCCCTTCATTTTATTAGGGGATTTTAATGGTCGCCACCCACTGTGGGGTGACGGCATGGCTAACCCTAGAGGTATTTTACTTGCTTCTTTTATAGAGGAAGAAGGGTTAGAGGTTTTAAACTCAGGGGATATGACGCATTTCCATAATCAGACCGGTACTTTTACTGCAATTGATATTTCTCTCTGCTCTTCAAATGCCCTCTTAGATTTTAACTGGCAGGTCTTGCCACATTTATATGGCAGTGACCACTTCCCTATCATTGTAGAGTCTACAGCGTCGGAACCAATGTCTCGTCTTCCCCGGTGGCGCTTAGATAGGGCTGATTGGAGGCATTTTACAGAACTTTGTTCCCCTGATTACTCGATAGCTGATTTTAGTAGTACTGACGAGGCTGCGAAATATTTTACGGATTTATTACATTCTTCTGCACTCCAGTCCATCCCCAGGACATCTGGACGTTTTCCCAGACGTCTTGTCCCTTGGTGGAACAGTGATTGCTCTGCTGCTGTGCAGGCGAAGCGTTCTGCCTTCTCCCGTCTTCGGCGGCATCGTGGGGACCCTCAGTGCTTGGATGCCTTTCGACGGGCACGAGCTCATGCTCGGCGGGTCCTAAAGAGTGCAAGGCAAGAGTCGTGGAAAACTTATGTTTCCTCAATTACAACAAAGACTCCGCTCACACAAGTGTGGAATAGAGTGCGCAAGATATCTGGAAAGTTCGCAGTCCCTCCTCCTCCTGTCTTGTCCCATGGTGGTGTGAAGATAGCTGATCCTAAGGTGGTTGCTGACATATTTGCCGATCACTTTGCTAGTGTCTCCAGGAAGGATCCTACCTCGCCAATGGCACACCATCGCCGTGATTTGGAATCACGAGGTGTTAACTTTGCTCCACCCGGTGGTCGCTTTCGTGGCGGAGAGCCATATAATTTAGACTTCACCCTCCGTGAGCTACGAGCTGCCCTCTCAGAGTGCAGTGACAGTGCTCCTGGGCCTGACGACATTCCATACGCTCTGCTCCGTCATCTGTCAACTGATTCACTTCAGTTTTTATTGGATCTTTTTAACAGGGTTTGGAGCGAGGGCTCTATTCCCAGGAATTGGAAGTTGGGTACTGTCCTCCCCATTCCCAAGCCTGGTAAAGATCATTCCCAAGTCACCAACTACCATCCCATCGCTTTAACATCATGTGTGTGCAAGCTGCTCGAGAAGATGGTCAATGTCAGACTTATTTGGTTTCTGGAGAAGGGTTGCTTTCTCTCTCCTTCACAGAGTGGTTTCCGTAAATTACGGTGCACTTCAGACAACCTTATCAGGCTAGAAACATCGATCTGTGAAGCCTTTGCCTCCAAGCAATATCTTGTGGCTGTGTTCTTTGACCTTGAGAAGGCCTATGACACTGCCTGGCGCCATGGCATCCTCCAACAACTTCATGCCTTTGGTTTACTTGGCCGACTACCTGTCTTGCTTGGAGACTTCTTGACTGATCATGTTTTTCGGGTCCGTGTGGGTTCTTCCTTCTCTGCACCACTGTGCCAGGAGGAAGGAGTCCCACAGGGAAGTGTCTTAAGTGTCTCCCTGTTTACAGTGGCCATCAACGGTATCCTTGATAATGTGCCTGGTGGGGCATCCTCATCCCTTTATGTGGATGACTTGGCTATATGGTTTTCTGGTTCCCGCATGTCTGCTGTCGAGCGGCGTATGCAACTTGCCTTGGATAAGATTTCTGCCTGGGCCACTTCCAAGGGTTTTCGATTTTCTACTTCTAAGACTGTGGCTATGCACTTCTGTAGGATGAGAGGGGTACACCCGGACCCTGATCTCCAGCTCTGTGGCAGGAGACTCCGCTGTTTGCCAGAGACGAAGTTCTTGGGCCTGACGTTTGACAGCCGTTTGACATGGGTTTCACACTTCGCAAATCTTAAAGCATCGTGTATGAAAGCCCTCAGTCTATTGAGGGTACTGTCCCATACCTCTTGGGGTGCTGATCGGAGGATGCTCTTGCATTTGTTTCAGGTTTTTGTAACCTCCAGGCTGTCATATGGCTGCGAGGTATACTCCTCTGCCACAGAGACCAGACTAAAAACTCTAGATGCTGTCTATAATTCTGGTCTTCACCTTGCAACTGGGGCTTTCTGGTCATCTCCAATTCCCAGCTTATTGGTGGAAGCTGGTGTGCCTCCCTTAGATCTACTGCGTCAGTCAGTTGCAGCACGGTGCTGGCTCCGGATTCGTCGCCTTCCAGATTCACTTGTCTGTGAGTGTGTGACAAAACAGTCTTGTTTTTTGTATTATAGCAGACACCCTCGCATGCCTCGTCCATTTGGCTATAGGGTTCGGGATATCATGGAAGAGTTTGATTTGACGGCAGTATCAGTCAGTCCTGTTCGAATCTCGAGGGTTGTGCCATGGATATTACCCAAGGTAACTTTTTGCCGGTCTATTACAGGCTCAAAGGATTCTGTCGCTCCACAGTGTCTTTTACAGCTATTCTTAGAACATTCCACGAGTCATGGTGGTTCTGTGCCTGTTTATACTGATGGCTCTAAATCCACATCTGGTGTTGGTTTTGGAGTGGTATTTCCCAATTTTAACCGTGGAGGTAGTCTTCCTTTGGTTGCCTCAGTTTTTACTGCAGAGCTGTCAGCTATCGTTTTAGCCCTGGAGTTGGTGTTTCTTCACCCTGACAATTATTTTACTATTTTTAGTGACTTCCAAGGGGCGCTTTTGGCTCTGGACTCATTTAACTCATCCCATCCTATAGTTTTAGCTATCTTGGAGTGGCTGTTCCTCATCAGGCGTAGGGAGAAGAGAGTGGATTTTTGTTGGGTTCCTGCTCATGTTGGTGTGGTGGGCAATGAGAAGGCGGATGCACTGGCAAAGGCTGCTGCCTCTCAACAGCCCCCAACCAACTATCCACTTCCTATTTCTGATGTAACACCCTACCTGCGGCACAGAATTTGTATGTGCTGGCAGAGACACTGGGATGGTGTCGCCCATAATAAGCTGAAAGAGGTCTTTCAGAGCGTGGTTATGCCGAGGGTTCTCCCTCCCATGCCTCGGCGATTGGAGGTGGCTCTTACTAGGCTTCGAATAGGACACTCTCGACTTACACATGGGTTCCTGATGAGTGGTGAGACTCAACGGTACTGTGATGATTGCCTTGTTCCCCTTACTGTTCGACACTTGCTGGTCGAGTGCCCAAGTTTGGGAGACCTGCATCAGAGATTCCTCCATAGACATAGAGGGGCAGATGGTGCCTATTGTCTCTCCTCAATGCTTGGTGGAGACCATAGCGATTTTAATGATGTTTTTAGCTTTCTTCAGGAGGCGGGCCTCCTAACACTTTTATAGTAACTGATATTTTGTTTTAACTATTTTATTGTTTTTAGTGTTTTATTTCCAGTAATGGTTATTACCTCTTATTTTGAATTTGCACTATTTATTCGCTGCGTCTTTTAACTTGTTGTCTGGCGGCATATGACCCTGGCAGTTGCGCCGCCAGATTTTAATACAATCAATCAATCAATCACCCTTTGAACTACTGTTTGGCCATGAAGTAAGAGGACCCCTTAAGCTACTCAAGGAATGCTGGCTGTCGGAGGAAGATGACGTCAACCTGCTGGAGTATGTGATGAAGTTCAAAGAACGGCTGTCCACTGCTTTACAGCTGGCGAGAAAGAATTTAGGAGCTGCTCAGGAGAAGATGAAGGCTTGGTATGATAAGAAGTCCAGGTTACGCCACTTTCAGCCAGGAGATCAGGTTTTGATTTTGCTACCGGTGCATGGGCAACCTCTTCAAGCCAAGTTTAGTGGTCCTTATTTCGTGGAGAAGAAACTCAGTGATGTCAACTATGTCATCGCCACACCAGATCGTAGAAAGAACAAGCAACTTTGTCACATCAACATGCTAAAGTTATATCACAGGCGGGACGAAAATAACCCAGTCTGCACTGTAGCTGTTCCACCCGAGTCTGCAAGTGAAGCTCTCCCATGCAGCATGAGCCTGAGTGATAGTTTGGGGAAGAATTCTGATATCATGAATGATCTCCAGACTAAGCTTTATCATCTAGCTCCCGAGGAAAGGCAGGAGTTTTCGGCATTACTGCAGGAGTACCCGCAAGTGTTCCATGCCACTCCAGGAAGAACCACTATGTTGATGCATGATGTCGATGTTGGAGACGCAAAGCCAATTAAACTGCCTCCTTACCGTGTGAACCCAGTAAAAGTTCCTCTCATCCAGAAGGAGCTTGGCTACCTGTTGGACCACAAGATGATTGAGCCCTGTCAGAGCGAGTGGAGTTCTCCTGTCACTCTAGTCCCTAAGCCAGGTGGCTCACAGCGGCTTTGCATTGACTACAGACGTGTTAATCAGATAACCAAAACAGACACTTACCCTCTCCCTCGCGTGGAAGATTGCATAGACAAGATCAGAAAGGCTAGGTACATAAGTAAGTTTGATTTGTTAAAGGGATACTGGCAAGTACCTATGACTGAATGTGCTAGGGAGATCTCATGTTTTGTAACACTAGGAAAGACTTTTGCATGTTCTGTAATGCCATATGGTATGAAGAATGCACCAGCCACATTTCAGAAGCTCATGAATGTTGTAACAGAGGGTTTGGCGGGGTGTGTTGTTTATATTGATGATGTATTAATCTTCAGTGACAACTGGAAAGATCACCTATGCCATGTCAGTAAATTTCTTGAGCGTTTGGTTCAGGCTAATCTTGTAGCTAATTTATCAAAGTGTGAGTTTGGTCAAGCTAAAGTTCAGTACCTTAGGTACGTAATTGGTGATGGACATGTTGCACCACCAGGAGCTAAGGTTCAGGTTATAAGTGATCTTCCCAGACCTAAAAGTAGGAAAGAGCTACAAAGATTTTTGGGAACGGTAGGTTATTTCAGGAGATTTGTTCTTAACTTTTCAATTCTTGTATCACCACTTGCAGATCAACTGAAAAAGGCAGTTAAATTTGTCTGGACCGATAACTGTGAATCCTCTTTCAGTAAACTTAAAGCTATCCTATTAAGTCAGCCATTGCTCGCTGCTCCAAATTTTGCTAAGCCTTTTAAGATGGCTGTTGACGCAAGTGATACAGGAGCTGGGGCTGTTTTGCTCCAAGAGGATGATCAGGGTATTGAACACCCTGTATCTTATTACAGTAAGAAGTTCACTCCACCTCAAAAGAACTACTCAACTGTTGAGAAAGAGCTTTTGGCCTTGATTTTGGGTTTACAGCATTTTTCATTTTATTTGTGTTCTGGTTTTGACCCCATAGTCATTTATACCGATCATATCCAACTGAAATTCCTTAGTAAGTTTAAAGATAAAAATCAGAGATTGACAAGATGGAGTCTACTTCTTCAGGAGTATTCATTAGACATACAACATGTCAAGGGGAAAGAAAATGTTATTGCAGATTGCTTATTTAGACTTTAGACAGATTGTTTTAGAGTAATAAGAAATTTCCTTTGTAAATTTCTTTTTCTTTGTGGGGAGGTGTTACATAGCCTATGATTTCATCATCCTTTGTATAATTCTAACGTACAGTATGCTGCATGTTTGATCACGAGCGTGTTCTACCTCACTCCCTCCTTCTCTCCCTTATAGTAGAGTAAGTCGTTGTTTCTGTTGTTCAGAGCAGGAGTGTCAACTCTTTGTCCCCTATGGCCTCATTTGCGTGTCCTTCTTACAAGTTGTATCAAGCTCTGCCGGCCCCTATATAATGAGCTCAGTCTCTGCATTAATTGCCACTTAGATCTACTCCTCATTTTGCTCACATCTCTGTCCTCCCCTGTACAGTTGTTATTATTTTTGTGAGTGCTCAGGAAGTCTCCAACCATCTAGCAGCTGTATAATTTGAGTATAAGTGTTATTACATTTTTTCTTGTACTGTATAGCATAAGGTGTTGATTCGTAGGCCTAGTGAGGTTTTTGTTATTCATGTGTTTTTATGTCAGTCATTTTTGATAATATTTTGCATCTGTAATAATATATCTTGCATTAACTGAGCATTATCTGGTTTTCTTATTTTATCAGGGCTGACTTAGATAAATTTACTCTTGCTAATTTCGTGTTAATAGAGGCTATTGCAGTTAACCATAATATATTTAACCTGTTTTTTGCCATTACATTATCCTTATGAGTCCTGAATGTTTTGTTGTTAGTTTGAGCATTAAACTTTAACTTGTAATTTTACCTAACTCTTTCGTTTTGAACCTGGAACTTTGCGGGACAGTTTTCTCTGTACCGTAACAATATATATATATATATATATATATATATATATATATATATATATATATATATATATATATATATATATATGAAGGAGCGTTGTGGTGTGGATGTAGATGTGATAGGAAGCGTTAGGAGAAACACATTAAGGTGGTTTGGCCATGTGGAGACGGTGAAAAGTGAGAGACTAACGAGGAGTGTGTATGTTAGTGAGGTTGGGGGGGGTAGAGGGAGGGGGAGGCCAAGGATGAGATGAAGGGATGGATTGGAGAGGTATATGAGAGAGGGGGGTGTGGGCTGGGAGCAGGGCAGTGAAATGATGGGGAACGGGGCGACATGGAGGCGATTTGTTTGTGGCCACCCCTTACGGGATTAAGGCATCTGACAATATATATATATATATATATATATATATATATATATATATATATATATATATATATATATATAAAGAGGAGAGAGAGAGAGAGAGAGAGAGAGAGAAATAGATAGATAGATAGATAGATATATTGCCAGACGCCTTAATCCCTTATACGGGGTGGCCACAAACAAATCGCTTCCACGTTACTCTGTCCCCCGCCATTTCACTGCCCTGCTCCCAATTTACACCTCCTCTCTCCCATATACCTCTCCGCTCCATCCCTCCATCTCATCCTTGGTCTTCCCCTCCTTCTCTCCCCCTCCACCTCACTGACATACACTCTTCTCGTCAGTCTCACATTCTCTATCCTCTCCACATGGCCAAACCACCTCAGTGTGTTTCTCTTAATGCTTCCTATCACATCCACATCCACACCACAATGCTCCTTCACTTCCTCATTTGTCGTCTGTATGTGACTCCACAGGCTCCTCTCAAATAACTCATTTCCACTGCTCTCACCCTTGACTTGTGTCCCTCCAACAACGTCCAAGCTTCACTTCCATACGTTAGAGTTGGTATCACAATACTGTCATGTAATAACTTTTTCACTTGCATGCTCACTTCCCTGTTTCTTATCACTGCCTTCAAGGAACCAGCAACCTTTCTTCCTTGTTGTACCCTTTCAAGTACTTCACACTCCAAACTTCCATCCTTACTCATCACACTACCCAAGTACTTAAAAGTACTCACATTTTCCAGTTCCTTATCATTCATCCTCACTGTACATTCACTGACTTCACCTCTCTCGAAGACCATAACTTTACTCTTCCCTACATTCACCTTTAAATTCCGTTTCTTACATACTCTCCCAAACTCATCCACCAAGCTTTGCAGCTCCCCTTTGTCTTCACTTAACAACACAGTATCATCTGCAAACAACATTACAGGGAGTTTCCAAACTCTTCCCTCTCTCATTAGGGCCACTCCAACTTCCACTGCCCTACCTTGTAACTCTTTTATAACCCCATCCATATACAGATTGAACAACCATGGAGACATGACACATCTCTGTTTTAACACAACCTTCAAATAGAAAAACTCACTCAGCTCACTATCCACACACGCACTGCAGCCTTAGCACCCTCATACATATTCTTCACAGCATTCAACAACTTCTCATCTACTCCATATATTCTTAATACTTTCAACAATCCTTGTCTATCCACCCTGTTATATGCTTTCTCCAAATCCATGAAGGCCACATACAACTTCTTTCCCTTCTCTAGACACTTTTCCACTAAAGCTCTAAGAATGAATATCTGATCTACACAACCTCTTCCCTTCCTAAAGCCTCCCTTATGATTACCACACACTTCTTCTTCCCTTTTCCCTTTGTACAAGGGAATAATTATACCTGACTTCCAATCCTCCGGGACTCTACCTTCCTCCCAGGCCAATCTGCACATCTTCTACATCCATTCTACTACTATCTCTCCCTCATGCTTCAGCATTTTACCACAGACTCCATCAATTCCAGGGGCTTACCCCATTTTGACTTTCTTCATTGCTTCCACAACTTCCATCCTACTGATTTCTTCCTGTCTTCTCACCTCTCTCCTTCTCCCCGCCATTCCCCAGCCACTTACACTCGCATTACTTACATTCTCTACGTTCAACAATTCATTAAATTGTTCTCTCTATCTGCTCACGTTTTCTCCCTTCTCAACTAGTAATCTACCATTTTTATCTTTCACTCTCCTACTAACTTCATCGCCACCCTGTCTGACTCTCTTCACCTCTTTCCAGAACATTTTCTTACATTCCCTCCACTTGACACTCAAATTCCTTCCAAATTCCTCATCCACTCTCTTCTTACTCTCTCTTACTAATCTTTTCACCTCTCTCCTCCCTTCTACATATAACTCTCACTTCCGTCTCTCAACTTCTTCCACTCCCCCATTTCTCATCCATTCATTATATGCTTTCTTCTTTTGTGCCACAGCCTGTCATACCTCTTCATTCCACCATGCTCTTCCTTGCACCTCCTTTCGTCTTGTCTTCACCCCACACACCACCTCACATGCTGCACATATTTCTTCTGCGAATATCTTTCTCACACCTTCTACGTCCTCCATCTGCTCCAGTTCATATTTACCTAATCATTCCTCCACTTCTCTCTTATATTCTGCCTTTCTCTCATCCTCTTGTAACCTTTTCACTCTCCTTACATCTACTCCTTCCTCCCGTCTTATTTCTCCATTTTATTTGGACCTTGATTCTGACCACCACCAAGTGGTGGTCAGAAATACCATTCCCCCAACCTCTATATGCTCTTGCATCCATTTCACATCTTTGCATCCTTTCATCCACACACACAAAATCAACCATTGCCTTCCTTTCATTCCATTCACCATCCACCGTTCTCATCACTTGCAATGTATACCTATCGATCATTTGTGCCTGAAGAGGGTATTGGCTATCACGAACCCCCTTCCAGCACAGATGTCCACTAAAGCACTGCCATTCTCATCTATCTCAGCAGGCACACCCCACTCACCAACAACTCCATCCACCTTCACATTCCCTACTTTACCATTCATATCACCAATAATATTAAAAACACTCTTTCATCCCTTTCAAACTTTTCCATGCACACTTCCACATTTGTCCAGAACTCTTCTCTCACTCTGCTTGCACGATCTTGCCTTGGCGCAAACATGCACACAATTGGCCACAATATATATATATATATATATATATATATATATACATATATGTATGTGTGTGTGTAATTCACCGGGTCGGTCAGGATCACTTGATGGTCGTGATCGTCAGCTTTTACCCTCCCGGAAGGGAGCTGAGAGCTCATATAGTCCAATCTAAGGGCAAGGCTGTGATCTTCACACATGCACATACCCGTCCCCTTGCTCAAGGGGGACAATAACCACCCACTTCGTCAGTGAAACTTTTCGCAACCTGAGCGAGGTGCAAACTCTTGTCCACCAGTTGGCAAGCGGAAGCGTTACCACTGCACCAACGAGCGGTGTGTGTGTGTGTGTGTGTGTACATGTAGAGAGAGAGAGAGAGAGAGAGAGAGAGAGAGAGAGAAGTAGACAGATGTTTATTTATATATTTATAATTCTGTAAGGAAGAAGGAGTCAATTGCTAGGAGCCAAAAAGTTTGTGCCCTCCAAGAAAAAATAAAACCAAGACAGCAGAGAGCCAAATCCATGATCCGTTCATTCTGAGATGCCTGGAAACACTTCATTTATAATACTGGTCATAGAAAGTAGGAACTACAAACAGAGGAAGACAGTTTCAGAGCTGACCTGCTGCTTACATGAAGGACTGGAAATAACGATTTAATTCTGCATTAGGGAGTTGGACAGAAAAGGAATGAGATAGACGGGTGCTACGCGCCCTCCATTGTGGTGGAAGGATGCAGTCAGACAGTTCAGAGAAGCAGTGACCATTGAAGTAGAGGTAGAAAAGAGATAAAGATGCAACAGTGCAGTGAAGAGACAGAGGTTGAAGGGAGCCAGGAAGAGAAAGAGAGTTAACCCGTACCCTCCCAGTTTTTTCGGGCCCCTTCACCCCCTGAAAACCCGGTTAATTTTCGATTTTTTTTATATTTGCTCAAACAGTCCCTTTTGGTGAGAAACTAATGAAAATCACCAAGATAGTTGCTCTTGTCACCCTTAAATGCTCCTAAGGTGGGTCCCCCCTCACCTCAGCCAGGTGTTCTGTGGCCGGGGCAGTGCAGCTGCTTCGTTTTCTATAGCAAGAAGGAGAGTAACCAATCAGAACCAACCTAAATACAAATAGTTACATTTATTTGTTATAAAAGTATATATACAGCAACTATATATATATATATATATATATATATATATATATATATATATATATATATATATATATAGGTTCATAATGGTATCACCCATAAATCGCGCCGCTTTCTGGCACGCTTGACTAGCTGATACTGTTGTTTCCACTAACATACACTAAAGCAGGGGTTCTTAACCTGGGGTCCATGGATGGGCTTCAGGGGGTCCGTGAAGGTCAGAACAATTGAGGACAAGTTAGCGATATTGCATGATGCCGTTTGGCAGCACTAGCTTTCAATCAAGCTAAATATTTGTGTGTGAAATACCGAAAAAGCGCCCGGTCAGGTAACAAAACCGTCATCGTTGTCAGGTTTTGACTTCTAGAATGGTTTCCCATTGAAAGGAATCGAGCCAGAGTTCGAATCATCGCATTTTCAAGAGGTTTTGTCTAGAAATAGGAGCAGAATATGAAGTTCTCTTCCACACAGAAGTTCGTTGAATTTCCAGAAGACAAATCTTAAAGTGCTTGATTGAACTTCAGGCAGAAGTTTCACTTTTTTTTTAAACAAAAAGAAAGCCCACTCTCAGAACAGTTTGACAGGGAGGAGTTCATTCTTGGCTTAGCTTAGCCTACTTGGCAGATGTTATTGGCCATATGAATGAGGTGGGTCTTTCGATTCAAGCCCTGCAGTCACCATTATGGATGCTGCTGAAAGACTGCAAGCTCTTCTGGCGAAACTGCTACTGTGGAAGAAGAGAATGGAGGCAGACAACTATGCAAACTCTCCAGTGTTAAAGGAAGTGCTTCTGCATGATGGAATCGAAGGTGACAAAGCCCCACCAATTTCTCTGCAGGCAGAAATCTGCAGACATCTAGATACACTGCAGAATTCTTTCATAGGTTATTTCTACTCAGGTGGTCTTAAAGTTGAAACATGGATTCGTAATCCTTTCCTTGCCGACATAGACTATCAATGATGAAACCTTGCCAAAGATTACCTCATTGACCCGAGGACAAAGGAAATGATACGAAATGAATTCAACTCTAAGAGTCTTGAAGAATTCTGGTGTTCGTTGACACAAGGCTACCCTCGTCTAGCAAAGCGAGCTATGGGTGCTCTGATTCCGTTTGCTACAACATACCTTTGTGAGTCAGGGTTTTCAGGGCTGTATCTGTCAAAACAAAAAGTTGAAATCGATTGGATGTCAAAGATGGCTTGCGTGTTGCGTTGTCAAAGACCACTCCACAATTTCATTTTATTCAAGCCAAACAACAACAACCTTCTCACTGAAATGAACTTTTGAGCAGAATTAAAGTTTTGTTTTGTTTAATTTGCACAAGTTGGATGTATTTTATTTTTTCATCGAGTGGCCATTAATTTTTGCATGAAAAAGTGAGAAACATAATTCTTTGTAATGATTGTTTTATACTTTATATACCGTATGTTATACCCTGAGTGAGGTAGTTTTCAGTAAAATAAAGTATATTCATTGTATGTAAAATGTTGTTTTATGTGCTTATGTGCATTTTTCTAAGAAAGGGGTCCATAGCTTTCACCATATTCTCAAAGGGGTCCGTGCCTCAAACAAGGTTAAGAACCACTGCACTAGAGGAAGGTCTCACGCGTCTGCCTGCCACGAATTACCCGCGAAATTTGAAAAATGTACACGCAATGTGCCTTGCAATTGCGAATCGTACGGTGTACAACGGCGGGTCCACGGCAGCTACGATGTACTGTGACGTACAATGTCGGGAGGGTACGGGTTAATGAGATGAAAGGTCTTCGACTCCACCTTGTTGAGAAGAGCTGTATGTCGGGATCCTCCCAACACATGAGAGTTGTGCTCTACTCAGGAGCGAATAAAACATCTGCATAAAGTGTGTGCATTAAAGAAGTCACGGAGTCAGCTTAGCACACCTAATCCTTTAGAAGCAGATTTTGCAAGAAAGGTAATATGAACTTTCCAAGGTAAAGCCCGGGAGACTGAAACCCCAAGTATGTTCAAAGACGATGCAAGAATGAGTTTAATATTGTTTAAAATTAGGGGATACTCCTGCAGAAGATTTTGACAAGCCGAAAGATGTAAGAAGAGAGTTCTTGTTCCATTAAAAACAAGATTACTTTTTCCCCAGTGAGAGATATGAGCCGAGTCAGACATTAAGTGTGCCATAGCCTTATCCCTTGTTTTCTGAAGTAACTGCTGAGGTGGACACTGCAGAAAGTGGATGGAAAGGTGAAGGGTGGAGTCATCGGCATATGAGAAGGTAGGGTCATAATATACAGCTTAAAAGGTCATTGATGAATAGACCGAAGAGAATTGGTGGTAGGACAGAGCCCTGAAGAAAACTTTTTTTTTTTTTTTAAATAACAGGACAGAGGAAGGAAAAACAAGTGAATAAAAATATCCATACACTAGACTACTGGCGTCCTTCATTCATAAAATATCTGTAACAATAGGATTTGAACAGCTATAGGTTGAAGTTTGGGGGGAAACATCTCCGGAGAAGCGAGTTCCAGAGAGATGCAGTTCGAGGAATTAAAAAAATTATGAAAGGCAGAAGTTCTGCAATATGGCTGTTACATTCCAGTCATGGGCGCTACCAGATGCCCGTGTAGCACGAGGGAAGGCATGGAGAGGTGGCACAATGGACGCACTTCGTCTGAGCATTTGCCATAAAAATATCTGTAAAACAGTGCAAGGGAGGCAATGTTTCTTCTTACTTGTAGAGAAGGTAGTTTATTTATAATAGCAGGGTTATTAATAATTCCAACAGCTTTGTCTTGTTTAGTGCAACCTCTCCACATCCATTCCACAAGCGTGAGCAATATTCAAGCTGAGAGCACACATGACTCTTATGAATTATAGCTAACTGCTCGTCAGTGAAGAAGTTAAGGACTCTAAGCAATAATCTAAGTTTCTTTGAGGCGGTTTAAGCAAGTGACCTGACGCAAAAGGTCCAGCTGAGGGCATTGTTAAGTGAGACACCGAGAATTTCAATACTTCTGGAGATAGGAATATTAGTAGCATTGAAGGTATTATACGAATCTGGCAATATCGGTCAATTTGTAAATTGTATATATTTGGTTTTACTAGCATTAAAGGAGACATGGTTGTTTTGTCCTCATTCAATGATCGTAGATAAGTCTTGATTTATGGAGATGGCTGTACTGAGTTGAGAGTTAGAGATATTAGACTTTGTAAATAGGTGTCTGAGTGTGAATGATCTGTAAAGTGTTGAGTCATCTGCATACGAATGGATGGCACTGTGGATGACAGATAAGAGATCATTAATATGAACCAGGAACAGGGTTGGTGCGGGAACTGATCCGTGGGGCACGCCGGCGTTAATTGAGTGGAAATTGGAATATGCGTCATCTACTTTTATTTTTCCGTCACTGAAATAATGAGGAAAGCAGATGAACAAAAGACGTTAGTCCATAGCAAGGGAGTTTGGACAGCAGGGAACGATGCCACTCTGCCGAAAGCTTTAGAAATATCAAGGGCTACTGCATGAGTTTCTCCATGTTAACTATTGATAGCTGTAGAAGAACGGAGACCATCTACAACAGCAGCTATAGAACGACCGGAAAGGAAGCTAGATATGAAGGCATAGAAAGAAGGATAGAAACTGTAAGAGGGCAGTTTGGAAGTTAAAGAATTATGCCAGACTAGTCGTAAATCATTAAGAAGTCATGTACAATGGCAAAACTTTCACCAAAGTCCCAAAAGGAGGATGACTAGAAGTCTGAGAGGAAGGTGAGACGATCGCCAGTGACGTGTCCTTGGCGGAACTTATACTGACTATCTGAAGGAAGGTTGTGATAGGAAATTTTTTTTTTTTTTTTTTTTTTTTTTGAAGAAAATCAAAGAAGTAATGCCTGAGGGCCCCCCAGTCAGCAACTCCAAAGTGCCACATCCGCAGCTTGTTGGAAGAGTCCACAGGCCTCACTGGGTATATATATATATATATATATATATATATGAACACACACACACACACACACACTAGCGATAAACGTTCTCTGGAATTTTCCTCTGCTTTCAGCAGGGACAACAGTTTAAATCTTGCACATTTACCTCTACACTCAAGATACCTTACTCTGGGGGGGGGGAGGGAGAGAAGTTTCCACAGCAGCACTATCCACATGTGAACCAGCTCGACCATTGCCACTCCACCATCAACGCAACACTTAGTGCACACATACAGCAGTCCACCACCATCCCCCTCCTCTATTATGGCCTTGACAGAAGTCTCACTAATTTCCATACATTTAATTCTGGGGTGGAACCACAAGGAACACTTACCACACCCAACAGCATCTGATCGCACATCAGAAGAACAAATACAACAGGGGCAAACATCCTTTTTATAACTATAGCAGCCAGACCGGCAGGGTCATTGTTAGGCCAGCAGCCGGCAGGGCTTTGGCAGCCAGCCCCCTACATCCCCTACCTCTCCCATCTAGCATACTCCTTTGGTACTCATCCTCTCCAGGTGGATTAGCAGGGCAGAAACAGCAGCGGTGTACAGCAGCAGGCAACGCAAGACAGCAGGCCGCCAGGCGAGTGGGGGAGCAACACAAACCGACAGCATGATCCGTGATGTTGTTTTTTTGATTGTTCAAAGATTCCCTGCACCTATTGTGCAGGCCGGGCCATACATTAGCCCGGCCAGTGGGGTATGGGCTGGTTCAAAAACAGTAATGGGGGAGGACAGGACCTGGGGATTGCCCAGCACACACGTCCTGTCTCCTGGCTGGCTTTGTGGTGTGTGTGATCAGTGAATTTTTTTTTTTTTTTTTTTTGCCTATCGCCCATTGGGACCGAAGCCCCTGGTCATTAAGGCATATATATATATATATATATATATATATATATATATATATATATATATATATATATATACATGCACACATCCATGCATAGGGACATACACACTTTCATGCACACGTACATATATATATATATATATATATATATATATATATATATATATATATATATATAATAATTTATATTTTATAATTTTTTTACATTTTTATTCTTTTTCTATATATTTCTATATTTTTTACCTTACATTATAACCAAAAATGCCTAATCTAAAGACCCTAAAACTAATCATCTAACAAATCGCTAACCTATACTAAATCCTAAAGAGACAATTAACTAGACCGACACTAATGGTAGAAAGGCTTCGACCAAGAGAACACCATCGACTGCAAATATGTAAAGCCTCTCTACATTACACACCTGCACTCATCACCTGGTGACTGTCAGTCGAGGCACAGCCTAATATAGGGGACATCAATATATGAAAGAGAACCAGACAAGTCAGAAACATTTCCATATACGTCAGTTGTCGGCCCTAATTAGAATAACTTAAGCAAGATGTTAGAATATATTTACATATTATGTACAAAAAGTGAAGAACCTCGCCCAACAGACCACCATCGACTGCAAGTGCCCAATACCTTTCTATACTGCACACTTGCACTCATCAGCTGGTGACTGTCAGTCGAGGAACGGGGCTTAATGTAGGGGACATCAATATTAGAAATAGATCAGTGGGAGGAGGAACTATTTCAAATACGCCAACTATTAACCCTAATTAACTGTACAATATACACATATTTACGGTTGATCAAAACCATAACCATACAGTAAAAAAGTCACATCACTCTGATCAGTCCGGTCTCTCTCAGGAAAGCCATCAATTTATCAGCCATAACAATGTCCCCATCACCCAGGATGGTGGAAAGGGTGAAGGGGACGTAGGATCCGTGATGTTAATGGTTCAGTAAGTCTTCTTTGATGATAAATACTGCTTCCTGGGTACAATTCACACATCACAGTAGGTAGCAGGTACTTAAAACTGCTTCTCTGGGTAGTGATGGCTTCCAGGAGATTTTTTTTTTTTTTTTCGTAAATATCAAATAAAATATGGAGCTGTCTCCGATGCGTCCGATCAGTTTTGCTTGTATCTCATTTATTGCCTTACAGCGTACTGATCTTCACTTCTGAGGGTTAATGCCTTTCACAACAATATATGTGTAACTTCTTTTTAATTTTCTAGTAGCACTTTCAAATTCTCACAACAAAATCTGGCAGCACGACCTTTCGTGCATCAAACTTTTCTTACCTTTGTTTGTCTCAGAAATAGTAAAACCCATTGTAAAATACTAAGAACAGTTTAAGTTAAGCACGTCAGCTTCACTGGACGGAAACGCCGGACTGACTGCGTATCGTGGACTGATTGACACGTCTAGTTCACTGAGTGGCCAGGCCAGGCTCGATATATACCCTTAATGCACTGAATATACAGCACGGAGAACAGATACGGAGCAACGACTCAACGTTACAACTGTAACAATTGTAAGACCCCTAACGTCACCCGATCTAGTGCACAAACCAGGTGACAGAGAACGGGAATCAAACCAAATGTTTATCGCGGATATTACGGTAGATTTTTAAATCAAAACTTTGCATACCACGTGAGACTGAGGAAGATAGTTTTAGCAATAATAATTAAATGAGGTATGAGCATCCCTCACCATTCATGCCATGTGGGTGGTGAATAATATCCCACATTATTATGTTATGATCACAAAGTTTCATAATAATTTATGTCTTCGACATGGAATATAATGGATGTATTAAAAATGCAGACAAGACTATTATAATGTGTTTAATAGGAATGGGTATGACCTCGTCCCACATGCATGTAGGCTACATTATTGTGCCAAAAATTTTCAGATGGGAATCAGAGACCCATAGCCGCATGTTGCTTTAGTTCTATTATCACACGTATCATGCTAATTTAACAGAAAAATAAAAACAAATCTTCAGTAAAGTCCTTACCTTGTTTTCAGACGCATGTCAACCACATATCTTTCGATACAACAAAATAATAAATACTCCTTTCTGCATAAAATATACAAAAAGAAAACAAAGGCAAATGTAGCTTACATGTTTCTAATGCTTGAGATACGTCAATGATGTCATATTACAAAATGTATTCGAGTATATGGCATGGAAACAGGTAACATGGCAAAACTTTTATGTGATTGTATTTATTATAGTACATAGCCTACAAACGATAAATACAGTTTTTATATGCCAATGTGAAATGATGCAAATATGCTGGGCAATTACCAGTTACGTGATGTAAGTGATACTTTTTATCATACCATACCTCATGATGCATAAGATAACGAACTTTAAATTACCAGGCGTACGGCCATGCCACGTTGAGTACACCGCTTCCCGTCCGATAAGCAAAGTTAAGCAACGTTGGATCTGGTTAGTACTTGGATGGGTGACCGCCTGGGAACACCAGATGCTGTTGGCATAACTCCCTACGTGTCAAGTGGGGTTGGTGGAGGATTAGTGCCCCTCCCTGTAAAACAATTAACTCTAAGCCCTTGACCACCCCGTTTGGGATACATGGCGTCTGGCAATGGATGGATGGACATACATACTGTGCAAACTAATGATCATATAAAACACATAAAAAATACTAGAGGGGTGCCCGACGTTGCCGGGCCAAAATGACGAACACTATTCCTATTTGTTCTACAGTAGTCCAATCTTTCTTTCTACTCCAGAAAGACCATGTACCTATAATGCTTTTGAAGAGGGATTATAAGAGGTCAAGTAATTTTCTATTTCAGCTTTTGCAGACAAATTGCACAGTTTTTGTGCGCACTTGTTTACTGTTATTAGTGACCTCAAATGACCTCGGAGGTCAACCTCACATAGCCTATGTCCGAACTGGATGTCATTTGAGTCTCCTTGCAAAAATCGGGCTGCTGGGTCCTGTCGTTCGATCGCGTATTACCGGTGACCTCATATGACTGACCAGTGACCTCAGATGACCTCAGAGGTCAACATACATGTCCAAACTGGAGGTCATGTGAGTCTCCATGCCAAATATTTGGCTGCAGGGGTCCCCGTCGTAGCCCGGACCAAAAAGGAAAAAGCTCTACCGGTGACCTTAAACGACCCACGTGTGAATTTTCATGCCCCCTAATACAATCCTTGGGGCACACTGATTCAGAACATATATGTGTCTGGGGGTCTCTGGCCCTTGGTTTGGTCTTGATTGAAGGAAAAAACAAACAAATAAAGCGGCTCATATATATATATATATATATATATATATATATATATATATATATAATATATCTCTCTATCTATCTATCTATCTATATATATATATATATTATATACATAAATTTATCTATATGTATACCTATCTATCTATGTATCTATCTACAGTATCTGTCTATCTATCTGTCTATCTATCTACCCATCTATCTATATCCATCTATCTATCTATCTATCTATATATATATATATATATATATATATATATATATTGTTACATAGCCTATGATTTCATCATCCTTTGTGTAATTTTAACGCACAGTATGCTGCATGTTTGATCACGAGCGTGTTCTGCCTCAGTCCCCCCCTTCTACCGTTATAGTAGAGTAAGTCGTTCTCTCTGTTATACTTTGCGGGATTTTCATCTCTTTGTCCCCGTGGCTTCATTTGCGCGTCCTTCTTACAAGTTGTATCAGGCTCTGCTGGCCCCTATATAATGAGCTCAATCTCTGCATCATGGCCACTTAGATCTGCTCCTCATTTTGTTCACATCTCTGTCCTCCCCTGTACAGTTATTATTATTGTGAGTGCTCAAGAAATCTCCAAACATCTAGCAGCTGTGTGTAATTTGAGTATAACTGTTGTTGCATTTTGTTCTTGTACTGTATAGCATAAGTTTAATTTGTAGGCCTAGTGAAGTTTGTAATTTATGTAGTGTTCTTTGTCAGTCATTTTTGATAATAGTTTGTATCTGTAATAATTTATCTGGCATTCACTGAGTATTATCTGGTATCTCATTTTATCAGGGCTGACTTAGATAAATTTACTCTTGCTAATTTCGTGTTAATAGAGGCTATTGCAGTTAACCATACATTTAACCTGTTTATTTGCCATTACATTATCCTTATGAGTCCTGAATGTTTTGTTGTTAATTTAAGCATTAAACTTTAACTTGTAATTTTACCTAACTCTTTTGTTTTGAACCTGGAACTTTACGGGACAGTAGTGACTCTTCGTATTCTCACTTAAAGTGTACATTATCTTTCTCTGTTTCGTAACATACATTTGGCGACCTCATATCAGGATATTCAGGATATTATCATAAGGATATTGTTTGATATTTTGTGACTGTGATATATTCATGATGGCTACTATTTCTACACTTGATGAAGCCAAAGATTTTTTGTCAAATGTGCAAACAGTGTGTGATATTGAAAATAGAACAAAGAATGAACTTAAGCTTGTTGCTCAACAATTGGGAATTGCTGTTCGCTCTCATCATTCTAAAGATCAAATTGTTGGCATGATTAATAAGAGCTTGTTTAATGTGACTCCTCCAAATGAGCAAACGCAGATTGAAATAGCTAAGTTACAGCTAGCCCTGCAGGAGGCTTGTGCTAAGGAGGCGGAGTCTCGTGTTAAGGAGGCTGAATTTCAAGCACGTGCTAAGGAGGCTGAGTCTCAGGCTAAGGAGGCTGACTCTCAGGTTCGGATTCAGGAGGCACAGATACAGGCTCAGGCACAAGCTGAACTTGCTAGGATTCAGGCAGACCATGAGTATCGCATGAAACAAGGTGGAACTGGATCATCTAGCTCTGATGATTTTGATGTGGCTAAAAATGTTAAACTTGTCCCTCCTTTTAATGAATCTGATTTAACCAAGTATTTTCAGTTGTTTGAGAGGGTAGCTACAGGTTTTAATTGGCCTAAGGAGTATTGGCCAGTACTCCTTCAAACTGTTCTCACCGGTAAAGCTCAAGTAACTTATGCATCTTTGCCTCAGGATCAATCTGATAATTATGATGTAGTTAAGAGCTTGATTCTTAAGGCCTATGAGCTTGTTCCTGAAGCCTATAGAGTAAAATTTAGGACAACTTACAAGCAAGATAAGCAATCCCATGTTGAGTATGCAAAAATGAAAGAAGATCTGTTAGAGCAGTGGTTAAATTCTAAGAATGTGGATTCTGATTTTGGTAAATTTAAGCAGATGATTTTGCTGGAGGATTTCAAAAGGTGTATTAGTAAAGATGTAAGCCTATATCTTGATGAGAAAAGAATAGATAATTTGTCTGATGCTGCAGTTTTAGCTAATGAGTATGTTCTCACTCACAAGAGATATTCTAGAGAAAAAGGGAAAGCTGAGAGTAAGTACGTTGCCTCTACTCAGAGTACAGGTAACAGGAAAGAGAATAAGGATGATGTTTCTCAGGAAGTAAATACCAGCTTCACCTCTAGATTTCAGAAAAGTAAATGTACTTATTGTAGTAAGCTTGGTCATACTACGGAGAGATGTTTCAGGAGACAGCGTGATGTGAACAAAAAGGAGTCTTTAAATATTCAGTCAGTTGGTCTAGTGTCCACTCTTGAGAGTTCCCAGAATTCTTTAACTGAGTTAACTGAACCTGCTTTGAGGGGTAACTTAAATTCTCATGATGGAGCTCCTCTTTTGAGCAGTAACGTGGGTGACACTCTCAAGAGTTCATGTGCTAATTTCCTGTCTGATGGTTTTGTCAGTCCTCTGGACAGTAATGACAGGAAATCAGTTAAAATATATCGTGATACAGGTGCTTGCCAATCCCTTATGCTGACCAGTGTTCTAGGCTCTAATTTTAATTCCTCTGATGAAACTGTAATCTTACAAGGTGTAGGGAATAATTACTTCTCTGTTCCTCTGTGCAGAGTGAATTTAGAGTCTGGTTTTGTTAATGGTTCTGTTATGGTTGGGTTGGTTGAGACACTCCCAATGTCAGGTGTAACTTTCTTACTTGGAAATGATATTGGTGGAAGTCAAGTGTGTCCAGCTCCTCAGTTGTCTAGTGAGCCAGTGGCTGCGTCCCAGGATTGTGATGTCCCTGATGTGTTCCCTGCATGTGCTGTCACTAGGGCTAAGTCTAAAGTTACTGGTGATTTAGAGGATAATGATGATGATGATGTTATCCTAGCTGACACTTTTCTTGCTAATTTGGACCACTCACCAGATGAGGCAGTACCCCGTAGTGTTGATAATTTGTCTCGTCAAGAGTTGGTTGAGTTGCAGGTTGCTGACCCTGAGTTGAAAGGTCTAGCTAACTCTGCTTGCAGTGAGGAAGAGTCAGCTGGTGCTTCTACTTGTTATTATGTAAAGTCAGGAGTACTTATGAGGAAGTGGAGACCCCCAACAGCATCAGCCGACTGTGAATGGGAGGTTGTACATCAAGTTGTCATCCCTCGTGTTTGTAGGCAGGATATCATTAGAGTGGCTCATGATTCCAGTTTGGCAGGACACCTTGGAGTGAGGAAGACTGTGGCACGCATTTTGAAACACTTCTACTGGCCAGGTATCTTCAGGGATGTTTCCTGGTATTGTAAGTCTTGTCACACCTGTCAAGTTGTGGGGAAGTGTAATCAGACTGAAAAGGTTGCACCTCTAGTTCCCATTCCTCCTTTTGAGGCGCCTTTCACCCGTGTGTTGGTGGATATTGTGGGCCCTCTTCCTAAGACTTCTTCAGGATTTTCTTATGTGTTGACCATGATTGATATGGCTACTCTTTATCCTGAAGCCATTCCACTTAGAAACATCTCAGCAAAGAACGTGGTTAAGGAAATGATAGGGTTCTTCACAAAGTTTGGTCTGCCCAAGGAGGTACAGTCAGACCGGGGAAGTAATTTCATGTCAAACGTTTTCAAGCAGTCTCTGAAAGAGTTGGGCATCACCCAGATCACGTCTTCAGCTTACCATCCCCAGACCCAAGGAGCGTTGGAGAGATATCATCAAACACTCAAATCGATGCTCAAGAAATACTGTTTGGAACATCAGAAAGACTGGGATAAAGGTCTTCCATTCGTTGTGTTTGCTGCAAGAGAATCTCCAAATGAATCACTGGGCTTCTCACCTTTTGAACTACTGTTTGGCCATGAAGTAAAGAGGACCCCTTAAGTTACTCAAGGAATGCTGGCTGTCGGAGGAAGATGACGTCAACCTGCTGGAGTATGTGATGAAGTTCAAAGAACGGCTGTCCACTGCTTTACAGCTGGCGAGAGAGAATTTAGGAGCTGCTCAGGAGAAGATGAAGACTTGGTATGATAAGAAGTCCAGGTTACGCCACTTTCAGCCAGGAGATCAGGTTTTGATTCTGCTACCAGTTCATGGGCAACCTCTTCAAGCCAAGTTTAGTGGCCCTTATTTCGTGGAGAAGAAACTCAGTGATGTCAACTATGTCATCGCCACACCAGATCGTAGAAAGAGCAAGCAACTATGTCACATCAACATGCTAAAGTTATATCACAGGCGGGACAGAAAATAATCCAGTCTGCACTGTAGCTGTTCCACCCGAGTCTGCAAGTGAAGCTCTCCCATGCAGTATGAGCCTGAGTGATAGTTTGGGGAAGAATCCTGATATCATGAATGATCTCCAGACTAAGCTTTCTCATCTACCTCCCAAGGAAAGGCAGGAGTTTTCGGCATTACTGCAGGAGTACCCGCAAGTGTTCTGTGCCACTCCAGGAAGAACTACTGTGTTGATGCATGATGTCGAGGTTGGAGACGCAAAGCCAATTAAACTGCCTCCTTACCGTGTGAACCCAGTGAAAGTTCCTCTCATCCAGAAGGAGCTTGGCTACCTGTTGGACCACAAGATGATTGAGCCCTGTCAGAGCGAGTGGAGTTCTCCTGTCACTCTAGTCCCTAAGCCAGGTGGGTCACAGAGGCTTTGCATCGACTACAGACGTGTTAATCAGATAACTAAAACAGACACTTACCATCTCCCTCGTGTGGAAGATTGCATAGAGAAGATCGGAAAGGCTAGGTACATAAGTAAGTTTGATTTGTTAAAGGGATACTGGCAAGTACCTATGACTGAACGTGCTAGGGAGATCTCATGTTTTGGAACACTAGGAAAGGCTTTTGCATGTTCG
Source organism: Coenobita brevimanus (assembly GCF_032717465.1). Classification (NCBI taxonomy): domain Eukaryota; kingdom Metazoa; phylum Arthropoda; class Malacostraca; order Decapoda; family Coenobitidae; genus Coenobita; species Coenobita brevimanus. Next base: position 18,574,734 of record NC_136979.1, on the reverse strand, counting down.
GTAATGCCATATGGTATGAAGAATGCACCAGCCACATTTCAGAAGCTCATGAATGTTGTAACAGAGGGTTTGGCAGGGTGTGTTGTTTATATTGATGATGTATTAATCTTCAGTGACAACTGGAAAGATCATCTATGCCATGTCAGTAAATTTCTTGACCGTTTAGTTCAGGCTAATCTTGTAGCTAATTTATCAAAGTGTGAGTTTGGTCAAGCTAAAGTTCAGTACCTTGGGTATGTAATTGGTGATGGACATGTTGCACCACCAGGAGCTAAGGTTCAGGTTATAAGTGATCTTCCCAGTCCTAAAAGTAGGAAAGAGCTACAAAGATTTTTGGGAATGGTAGGTTATTACAGGAGATTTGTTCTTAACTTTTCTATTCTTGTATCACCACTTACAGACCTACTGAAAAAGGGAGTTAAATTTGTCTGGACCGATAACTGTGAATCCTCTTTCAACAAACTTAAAGCTATTCTATTAAGTCAGCCAGTGCTCGCTACTCCAAATTTTGCTAAGCCTTTTAAGATGGCTGTTGATGCAAGTGATACAGGAGCTGGGGCTGTTTTGCTGCAAGAGGATGATCAGGGTATTGAACATCCTGTATCTTATTACAGTAAGAAGTTCACTCCACCTCAAAAGAACTACTCAACTATTGAGAAAGAGCTTTTGGCCTTGATTTTGGGTTTACAGCAGTTTTCATTTTATTTGTGTTCTGGTTTTGACCCCATAGTCATTTATACCGATCACAACCCACTGAAATTCCTTAGTAAGTTTAAAGATAAAAATCAGAGATTGACAAGATGGAGTCTACTTCTTCAGGAGTATTCATTAGACATACAACATGTCAAGGGGAAAGAAAATGTTATTGCAGATTGCTTATCTAGACTTTAGACAGATTGTTTTAGAGTAATAAGAAATTTCCTTTGTAAATTTCTTTTTTCTTTGTGGGGAGGTGTTACATAGCCTATGATTTCATCATCCTTTGTGTAATTTTAACGCACAGTATGCTGCATGTTTGATCACGAGCGTGTTCTGCCTCAGTCCCCCCCTTCTACCGTTATAGTAGAGTAAGTCGTTCTCTCTGTTATACTTTGCGGGATTTTCATCTCTTTGTCCGCGTGGCTTCATTTGCGCGTCCTTCTTACAAGTTGTATCAGGCTCTGCTGGCCCCTATATAATGAGCTCAATCTCTGCATCATGGCCACTTAGATCTGCTCCTCATTTTGTTCACATCTCTGTCCTCCCCTGTACAGTTATTATTATTGTGAGTGCTCAAGAAATCTCCAAACATCTAGCAGCTGTGTGTAATTTGAGTATAACTGTTGTTGCATTTTGTTCTTGTACTGTATAGCATAAGTTTAATTTGTAGGCCTAGTGAAGTTTGTAATTTATGTAGGGTTCTTTGTCAGTCATTTTTGATAATAGTTTGTATCTGTAATAATTTATCTGGCATTCACTGAGTATTATCTGGTATCTCATTTTATCAGGGCTGACTTAGATAAATTTACTCTTGCTAATTTCGTGTTAATAGAGGCTATTGCAGTTAACCATACATTTAACCTGTTTATTTGCCATTACATTATCCTTATGAGTCCTGAATGTTTTGTTGTTAATTTAAGCATTAAACTTTAACTTGTAATTTTACCTAACTCTTTTGTTTTGAACCTGGAACTTTACGGGACAGTAGTGACTCTTCGTATTCTCACTTAAAGTGTACATTATCTTTCTCTGTTTCGTAACAATATATATATATATATATATATATATATATATACCTAGGCTGCTTCCCCCAGGGAAAGGGAGGTAGCCGAGACAGGACGACACACTCCCAATTTACTCATCCATTCAAACACAGTCATTCGCATCTTAGCCCCAAAGGGGAGAAGGGACAGATCCTCACCGCACCACACCAAACAAGGGTCAACTGCGCAGTGTAATCAGTGACATCCGCAGCAGGGCCCGACAGCAGAGCTGATTTACCCCTGCCACATCATAATAGACCCATCCCCTTAATCGCACCTGACTAGCTGATCAGACCAAATGCGGGAGAATATCCCCTCAGGGCTGCGTCATCATTTATTCATTCACAATTTCTCTCCATTTATTTCTGTCACGCACAGCCACTCTTCCTTGCTCAACAGACATCCCTCTCGCATCCAGCGCTCTCTTCACACTGTCCATCCATCCTATTCATGGTCTCCCTCTCAGCCTTACACCTCTCACATCAGCTCTAATTATCTTTTTCACCAATTGCTCATTATCCATTCTCTCCATATGCCCAAACCATCGCAACACCCTCTGCTCAACTCTACCAGCCATCTCCCGAACAACTCCTTCGCACTTCATCATTTCGCACTCGATCCATACACATCACTCCACACATACTCCTCAGACACCTCTTCTCCATTACATTCAAACTTTTCCTCTCTGCTACACCCATATTCCATATTTCAGCCCCATATAACGCAGTCGGTACCACAACACCCTCATACAGCCTTCTCTTTACATCCATTCTAAGCCAACGACATCTAAACAATTTTTTCATTCCTCCCAGCACCTTACCTAATTCATTTATTCTAAACTTCACTTCCGCATCTATTCTTCCATCCATAGCAACATGCGACCCTAAATATTGAAACACTCCACCTCCTCAAGCAACTCACCATTCAAAACTATATTCATCCCCCTACCATCTACCAACCTCGTACACTTCATCACTTTACTCTTATTCTCATTTACTTTCAATTTCCTCCTTTCACACCCCCTTCCAAACTTCTCTGCCAACTGTCTCAATCTCTCCTCCGAATCAGCCACCAGTGCAGTATCATCTGCAAACAGCAGCTGCTTAAGATTCCATTCTCCACCATCGACATTCATCAGACTCGGACCTCCACCTAACACTCTTGCATTCGCCTCTCTTACAACACCATCCATATAAATATTAAACAACCAAGGCGACATCACACATCCCTGTCGCAGCCCCACTCTCACGGGAAACCAGTCACTCACATATATATGTGTTGTGTGTGTGTGTGTGTGTGTGTGAATGGGTCCATTATGATGTGGTAGGGGTAAACCAGTTCTGCTGAAAAAGTAAATAGAGAGAACTTTTCACACGGAAATCGATAAACTCAAGAATGAGCTACGTAGACAGAAGGGAAAAAATAAAGAATTAATAGAGGAAGTAAACAGAAAAGCCACAGCAATGGATGAACTACCAGCTGAGGTAAATTCACCGAAAACAAAGGCTAGTGAATTGGGATGTACAGTTGTCAACCATGAGAGAATTATGGATGATTTCAGAAATTATACCGAGAAATTCAGCCAAACAAGCAGTCTGATAGACCAAAGTAGTCATATTGAAGAGAAAATAATACAGGTAAATGAAATTATGAGAAATTACAAAGATGACGTACAAAATACATATGCTGAAACAGTAAAAGTAAAGAATGAATTAGATATAAAGGTAGAAGAAAAAAGCATAAGAAAGGAAGTGAAGGAAATAAAAAACAACCCAAAACTAGTCAGGGAAGCTGAAAAAATTAAAAAATCTATAGTAATCAGTGGCAAAGATGAAGAAGAAATATGAAGCAGATTCTCAATGGACAAAAAGGAGATGGAAAATATTTTGAACATACTGAAGCAAGTATCAGAGGATATCTGTGATCAAGATGTAGAATATAAAAGGCTAGGGGAATATGATAGAAGAAAGTCAAGACCCCTGAGAGTAACCTTCCAGAATGCAAACACTGTAGAGGAAATGTTGAAAGATTCCAACAAACTCATGGAAAAAGAGGAATTTTAAAAAGCGTGGATGAAAAGATGCCTTACTCAAGAGGAACTGGGAACAGTAAAGGAGAAGAAGGAGGAAGCAAAAACAAAAAATGATGAAAGATCAGAGGAAGAGAAGAGTAAATTTAGTAACAATGTACAGTAACTGGATTGCAGGTACGACAGTGGTACATAACCAACAGGGGCTAAAAAGAAGGAATGTAGTAGACTTTAGCTATGGCAAATATGTAAACTAGATGACTAAGTTGATGTACTCAAACGTAGATGGGATGGTATCTAAATTATTAGAGATGAGAGACTATACCAAAGAAAAGGAACCACATATTATTTACCTAACTAAAACAAAATTAACTCCAAGGATATCAAATGATACCCTAAACTTAGAGGAATACTATACATGGAGAAGAGATAAGAATTCAAAAAATGGAGGAGGAATTATAATATTAAAAATGAAAAATCTACAAGTCAAAGAAAGAGAACTAGATATACCCTCGCAAGTAGAACTGATTGCAGTAGGGATTAATACATCTGAAAGGATAGTAACTGTGGCAAATTTATACATGCCACCCAAAACAAACACTTGGGAGAGAGGCAAATATGAAGACCCGGCAGAGAGTACAATTCACAGTTTAAAAGCATTACTACACAGAATGGAGGAGAAATTTGGAAGAAATGTATTAACTGGAGATTTCAATACAAATATAAACTGGAATACTCTAGATGTAAGAAGCCATGAAAGCTGTTGGTACCAAAAGCTCCTGGATCTTGTGCTGCATTTTTTCCTAATACAACATGTAAAAGAAAACACCAGAAAAAGAGGACTTGATGATCCATCAGTAGTAGATCTTACATTTATTAGGCAAGAAAATGACATTGACAATATAATGTATCACCCTCCATTCGGAAAAAGCGACCATGCAATATTAAATTGCAACTTCAGGATTGCATATGGCATAGTCAGCAGTAATGAGAGTTACAAAAGGAGCCTAAACTACAGAAAGGCAACAACCATGACCTAAAGAAGTACTTCATAGTAATAGATTGGGAAAAGGAGCTTAGAGGTCAAGACTTAAATGTTATATATAGAAAATTCAGTGAGTTTTATGAAAAAGGAGTCCAAAATTACATCCCACAGCACAAAGCAACAGAATTGAAAATAAAGAAATGGTTTAATACAGAATGTAAAAAATCAAAAGAAACAAGAGACTTGTTGTGGAAAAGATATAGAAGACTCAACAGTGAGAGGGCATATAACAACTATAAACAGGCCAGAAACAATAATACAAAGATAAGGAGAGAAGCTGAAAGACAGTTTGAGAAAGACATTATAAATAAAAGTAGTGATCAACCGAAGCTATTTTACAGCTACATCCAAAAGCAAAACCAAAGTTAATGATAAAATACAGTCCATTACGGAAGATGGGATCATCAATACACAAGAGAATGATATTTGTGAAGGACTAAAAAAATTCCAATCAGTTTTTACAGAAGAAAATAATTTTGAGAGAGATGATATGGAACATGCATGCCCACACATATATCCAGATATACAATATTTGAAAAAGAAGTGTAGGAAAAGTTAAGTAAATTAGACAAAGGAAAAGCAAATGGTCCTGACGAAATTTCAGGTTGGTTGCTACAGGAATGTGCAAAAGAGTTAAGTAGACCAATATATTTAATATTTAGGGAATCCTTAGGTCAAGGTAAACTACCTGATATTTGGAAGAAAGCAAACATTGTTCCCCTATTCAAGAATGGGATTAGGCAGAATCTACACAACTACCAACCAGTATTATAAGTAAGATACTAGAAAAGCTGCTAAGAAAAGTTTGGGGAAACCATCTTGAAGAACACAATATGATAACAGAAAGGTAGTTAGGTTTTAGAGAGGGAAAATCATGTGTTAGTAATCTATTAAGCTACTACGGTAGAGTTGCAGAAACATTACAGAAAAGAGAAGGATGGGTGGACAGTATCTATCTAGATTTCAAGAAAGCATTTGACAGAGTACTGCACCAAGACTTTTTTGGAAACTACACAGTCAAAGAGGAATCCAAGGGAACCCATACCGTTAGACGCAATTTTTTCTAAGGGAAATGTGAAGTTTTTTTTTTTTTTTTTTTTTTTTTTTTTTAGCCAGATATCCCCAAAGGACTAAGGCGTTGCCCCTGGGTAGAGGACTTTTGGATTGGCACGTGTAGCATTTTATGACTGGATGCCCTTCCTGATGTCTACCAATGACCCTTGGGTGGATTTGATCCTCCGACCCTTCGGTCAGAGTGGAGTGCTCTAACCCACTGAGCCACGGCTGCTACGGAAATGGGAACAGTACTAAGGGGTAATTACTCATCATGGAGGAAAGTGACCAGCGGAGTTCCAGAGGGCTCAATGCTGGCACCAATTATGTTTTTAGTGTATATTAATGATATAGATAGTAACACTGGAAACGAAAGCTATTAAATATGTTTGCTGATGATGCAAAAATACAAGGAAGAATTACTAACACCGACTCTTCTAGAGAGTTACAAGAAGAATTAAGCTTCATGAATGGAGTGAAAAATGGCAAATGGAATTCAGTGTGGGCAAGTGTCATGTAATTTTAAGTTTGGTAAAAGTAGAAAAGACAAGATTGGGATTATAAGTTAGGAAGTTCAACCCTACACATATGAGAAAGACAGAAGGATCTAGGAGTGATTATCAATAACAGACCATCTATGGTTGACCACGTCAGTGAGAAGGTATGGAACATGTATACACTGCTTGCTAGTATGAGAATAGCGTTCACATACATAAATGAAGACATGGTGAGAAAGACAACATCAATCATCAGACCAACTCTGAAGTATGCATCAGTAGTCTGGAACCCTCATCTCAAAAAACACATGAGATTGAAAAAGTACAAAGGGCCGCTACAAGATAGGTCCCAAGCTTAAGAGATCTAAGTTAGGAAGAAAGACTAGAAAAACTGAGTCTACCAACACTACAAAAGAGAAGGAAAGAAGGAGATATGATTATGTTTTATAAATGCGTCTCAGGGAAAAAGAAAATAGACATAAATGGGTATATAACCTACGGCAAGCATCAGCGAGAGAACACTGCAAAAACTACATAAAAAGAGAGGTGATAAAGACGTAATGAAATTCAGTTTCCCAACTAGGGCAACTGATCAGTGGAAAGCACTGCCGAATGAAATAGTGTGTGCCAAAACTATTAGTAAATTTAAGGATATGTATGATAAAAGTGATTTAATCCACGGGACAGTACAAGCTTGACTCGTTCCTGTTAAGATACAATTAGGTAAGAACAATTAGGTAAGAACACACACACATTTCTATCTATTCATCCGTCTATCTTTCTTTTTCTCTAGATACTTTCCTTAGGTGGTATCCGAAGTACCCATGCTACTTTCCGACCCATTATGGTGAACAAACACCTGAATCGAGTGACGTCAACTGTCGCACCTAGATTCATATCTTAACGCTATCGGACCGGCTGCATCGTAGCTAGCAATGCTGACCACCCGCCCATCACCCTTATGGCTGAGTGATAATAATCTCTCTCTCTCTCTCTCTCTCTCTCTCTCTCTCTCTCTCTCTCTCTCTGTTGCCACACGCCATAATGCCATGAAGGGTGGCCACAGCCAAATTGCCTGCATATCGTTTTGTCCTTTGCCATTCGGCTACCCTCTCTCCAACTCACACCTCTTCCTTCATATATCTCTCCACTCTATCCCTACAAAATGATAAAGCAGATGTGCATTTTCTTCCTTTGCATCTGGAGAAAACATGGAAACTGCATACCCTATCCTGTATTGTGTATGCTGATTTCGTTGAAATCCACTTGCTCACTTTCCCCTATTTCTGACCACTTCACTGGAAGGTTCATGCTCCCCAAATATCGCATTACAGATCAGTCCATTGTACAACATGTACAAAGATATCAAAGCCATATCTGCAGATCTCAGAGCTTTTAGTTTTCTGAGGGAGGCTGACCAAACTAAAAAATCATGGTTGGAAAATTTGTATATAGTGGATAACTTTTCCAGCAACCAAGTGAACCCTCCTGGGAAATGTAATTAAATTCTTTCCCCTATTTTGGATCACATTGGTTTATTTTATATCTCATTACAGATGAGAGTCCACTGTACATGTATTAAGATACCAAAGCCACAGCTGCCCTCCCTTCACTGTTTCCGAGAACTTTTAATTTGGTGAGTGGGCTGACCTCCCCGGCGAATAACACAATTATACACTTTTTTTTTTTTGGGGGGGGGGTTATTTCATGCAATTCTAATACATTTTGGGGGGCAGATATAGAAAAATGAAAACACTATTTCTCCATCATATAACATTTTTTCTCAAAACACATTTTTAAGTTTTCAGTTATATATTTTTTATAATTTTGCCCTATATATTTTTTTTATTTGGATAATCTATTACAACGACAATATGTCTGAATATAGCATTTTCTATTATTAGAATCCATGTTTAAAACAACACAGTTATTTTATTTTATAATAAGCCAGAACATTGCTGTAACACAACAAAGTGATGAGTCATACCTGTCTTGGAGTGCAGCAAACATTTCTCAGTGTGACTCAGTTGACTAGTGTGCTTGGTAATTGCTTTCAGTGGAGTGTTTCTTTTTTAGCACAATGATATTTATTGCAAATAGTATTGTTTTATTTGAATAGTGATATTTATTGATTTTTTATCTTTACAGATAAATTATAATTTTTTTGTACTGTTAACGATCGTAATATGGCGTCTAGAGGTTTTGTGAATAGTCCTGATCTTTTCTGCTACATTTGTGGGAAGTTTGTAGTGAAAAAACAGAGACAGAACATAACAGATTTTGCTTAAAAAGCTTACTAGGCTTGCTTTGGAATAAAGCTTGATGACCAGGACAAACAGTGGGCCCCTCACAGTGTCTGTTTGTGTTTGGGAGCTAAGACAACTGACAAAAGATAAAAAGATGGCTCTTGCTTTTGGTAGTCCGATGATATGGAGGGAACCAAAAATCACAGAACCGATTGTTATTTTTGTTCCTGCAAAATTCAAGGATACAACAAAAAGAATCAGAATGAAACTGTTTATCCTATTCTACTATCAGCAGTAAAACTTATACTACATGGACCTGATCTACCAATCCCTACACCAGCTGATAATCTTGCTTATGTGGAAACTCACTCAGAGGAAAAAAAAAGTGCTGCAGTAGACGATGAAGAGTATGTCCCAACGTGTTCAAGCAATGAGCCACAGCCATTATCTCTGGATGAACTTAATGGCTTAGTAAGAGACTTCGGTCTCCCCAAGGATGCTGCAGAGCTCTTGGGGTCTCGATTAAAAGATAAAGAAACCTATTACATCCAGACACAACTTTCTCTGTACCGACATAGAGGAAAAGAGTTTGCACCATATTTCAAGAAAGCTGGATCCCTGGTTTATTGTACTGACGTAAGTGACCTCGAGCAGAACCTTGGCAGAAATTTTAATGCAGAAGAATAAAGACTATTTATAGATTCATCCAAAAGAAGTTTGAAAGGGGTACTTCTTCATAATGGTAATTAAAAGGCATCAGTACCTGTTGCTCATTCTGTGCATTTAAAAGAAACTTACCAGAATTTGGCAAATCTTCTCGAGATAATCAACTACAACTAGAGGGGCTCTCAGTGGGACGCATCTTAGGTCTTATCATTGTTTTCGGTTTCACAGAAAATACTTTCCGGGTCCAGAATCTGTAATACGATCCAGATCGTTCCCAAAAGCTAACTGATTGTTCCATGTGACACGGGTTATCTATCCGCCAAATTTGGTCCAAATCTCTCTTTTAGTTTTTGAGTAATCCTGCTAACAGACAAGCAAATAAACAAACAAACAGGGGTGAAGATATACTTTCCTTGTCGGAGAGAATGAATACCGTTGTTCATGTGAGGACCTGAAAGTTCTGTGTATCTTACTGGGTCAGCAATCAGCGTAAACAAAATTCCCATGTCTTCCCTGTGAGTGGGACAGCAGAGCCAAGGATATACACTGGGTTCAGAAGGAATAGCCAAATAAAAAAATCTGCAACTTGGTGCCAAAAACATCATTAAACCTAGCTTGGTGAATCCAGATAAAGTGCTGCTACAACCGTTTCATATTAAGCTTGGATTAATGAAGCAGTTTGTTAAAGTCCTATGAAAAGTTGGAACCTGTTTTACGTATTTGTGCCAAAAGTTTCCTGGTTTGTCTTAAACTAAATTGAAAGACGGCGTATTTACTGGACCTGATATTAGAAAACTGATTTCTGATGCAGAATCTGATGATGCGACGAACGACCTAGAACGAGAGGCTCAGGTATTATTCAAAGAAATAATTTATAAGGTTTTAGATGACAATAAGGATCCAAATTACAAAGAAATTGTGAGATCTCTGCTGGTCAAGTTTAAGGAATTGGGTTGCAAATTGAGTCTCACAGTTAACTTTTTGGATTCGCATTTGGAATTTTACCCCGAAAATCACGGAGCGGTCGGCAAAGAACAGGGTGAAAGATTCCATTATGATATCAAGGACATGGGAAAAAAGGTACCAGGTATGTCAGTATGATGGCAGACTATTGCTGGATGATTCATAGGGACGCACCAGAAAACGTGTATAAACGACTGACTACCAAACGAAGTTTTAGAACAAAAAAAATTAGAAGTTACAAAGACTAGAGAGGTTATATGTGAATCAAGGAATATATGTGTTGTTTCCTTTATGTCTATGTTTAAAGAATTATATTGACTAAATATTTTTGTTTTTAATGACATTAGAACAGTATTGTATACATCGATAGAAATGTATAATTGACTTTATTTTAATTCAATAATTTTTTTAATTTTGTATTAAAATGGTGTGATGGAAACACTCTAAATGTACATTTTTATTGTGTACGTAAGTGCAGTTAAAAATAGCTATCCAGAATTAAAACATATTTCAATGGCTTAAATTTTGCAGACCTGTGTGATGGTTGTAAAATTAAAATTGTATATAGTGGAAGACCTTCGGAGTAACCAGATGAATTCACGTAGGTAGTTTTATTCAAATCTTTTTCCTATTTCTGATCTCCTTCAGATAGGAGACTGACCCCTCCAATTTTTTTTTTTCCTTTTTTTCAGGGACTGACCCTCCAAGAATGACTGGGCAGGTGTCACTCTCCCCAAATAAAAATATACAGTTTCTTCTTGAGCAATCAAAGAAGTCATGGAATATGTATACCAAATCCTGCGATATGTATGCTGATTTCGTTGAAATTTATTAGCTCACTTTCTCCTATTTCTGGGTGTTTACACTCCCCAAATATCGCATTACACATGAGAGTCCTTTGTACAACATGTACTAAGATATCGAAGCCATATCTGCCCTCCTTTCATTATCTCTGATAATTTTTTATTTGGCGAGTGGACTGATCCCTCAAAAAATAATGGTTGGAAAATTGTATGTAGCAGATGACCCTCGAAGTAACCAGACGAACTCACCTGGGGAGTTTTTTTTTTTTTTTTTCGAATTCCAATTTTTTATTTTGTTACAGGGGCTGACACCTCAAAGAAATCTTTTCCCTGATCTATCTATCTATCTATCTATCTCTATATGGTAGGTGGGGGGCTCACGATCCACTCACTCGATGTAGTACTGCCCTTGTGTGTCTGCCCTTTCCTGTCCTCCTTATTTTCTTCCATCCTCTTCTGTCTGTCTTTCCTTCATTCTTTCCTTGTCCTTCTGCCAACGGGTGAGTTTACACTTCCTCTTCTGTCTTTCTTTCCTTCATTCTTTCCTCTTCCTTCTGCCTGTGGGTGACTCTACACTGAGTGACCAGCCAAATGGTTTCCTTTACACCAGGAAACTATTTACTACGCTGGATGGTAACCATATAACCAAATTTTGACGTCAAGTGGTTTAGTGGGTAATTATGGCACTCCAATCAGATTGAACCGGTGAAGGCTTATATAGAAGGGGTGGTTGGGGTTTATTGCTCACGTAATACCACTCAGGGATGAATGAGGCTGGTCACTCTCATCTTAAATGTCAGGACCAACTGCCTAGCCGTGGGCTGCTATGCTCCTCATGGGGCAACGTAGGAGTGGATGATGGATATATATATATATATATATATATATATATATATATATATATATATATATATATATATATAAAGTCGCGTTTTCGCTATATATATTAGTCGCGTTTTCGCGACATTTTCAAGTCAAGATCATCTTGAGATCCATTTTGACTGACACTGAATTTCATGTGAGTGTTTCGAAAATGGGTCGGCAAGATTGTATTGCCTTCACCTCAGCGCCATCAATTAAACATTCGTTCGTGCGCCATATGGCTGCCTTGGGAGGTTTTCTGCAAATTGAGAAATTAAATGATATTACAGGTATTCGTCATGTGACCGACAAGACCGGGCTTTTACTTGAAATTTTGGCGCCAGTTGAAAGGGCAGCTGTACCACTGTTGATGGACACAAGGTAAAATTGTCATAATCCTCAAGACCTCACGTTGTGGTAGCATTAGGGAAATAAAAGAGCAGAATTGCTCTGGGACCTGCGGCAAGGCTCTTGTTTCAAACATTTTGCTGTAAAAAGTAACTAGCCATGTCAAAAACCTTACAGTATAATGGACCACTTTTATGCCTCGATGGGCTTAAATAAAGAATTTTCACTAAGTTGCTGCTAGATGGAGCCAACACAGGTGTCAGCTGACAGAAAATTAAGATTTTCCTTGTCATATGAACTTGTATGTGATCACTTTTGTCTCAATAGGCCATAAGCTCTTTCTTTCTTTTTCCCCATTTAGTTTCGCTCGAATTTGGTAGTGCTGGGTTTGTTTACAAAATTGAGTCAATGTCAGTCAAAATACCTTGGGAGGAACATTGACTCATCTTGACTAGTCATGCTTAAAATTCAAAATCGTTTTAACATTTGGTGCTAGCGAAAATGAGTATCAGCACCATTGTCAATGTACGATATCAAGATTAGTCAAAATATCTTGACTTTTAATGTCGTGAAAACGCGGTTATATATATATATATATATATATATATATATATATATATATATATATATATACTAGCTGGGGTACCTGGAGCTGCCGGGCCAAAAAGGCGGGTAGGCTACTTTAATAATGTTGTTTCAGTTCATTCTACTCCAGAAAGATCATGTAGGAGGAGGGATTATAGGAGGTCCAGGAACTTTCTATTTCAGCTTTCACAGACTAACGCACAGTATTTGTGCGCACTTGTTTATTATTACCGATTATCTCAAATGACCTCAGAGAGCAACATCACTTAGCCTATATCCGAACTAGAGGTCATGTGAGTCTCCATGCACAAAACTGGGCTGCTGGGTCCAGTCGTTCGAGCCTGTATTATCGGTAACCTCAAATGACCTCGGAGGTCAATCTCACATAGCCTATGTCCGAAGTGGATCTCATGTGAGTGTCCATGCAAAAAACTGTGCTGCTGGGTCCAGTCGCTCGAGCGTGTATTACCGGCGACCTCAAATGACCCCCGACCAGTGACCTCAAATGATCTCGGAGGTTAACCTCACATAGCCTATGCCCGAAATGGAGGTCATGTGAGTCTCCATGCCAAAAATTGGGTTGCAGCTATACCTGGCGTTGCCCGCCTATAAAGGATAACTTTCTACCGGTGACCCTGAAAGACCCAGATTTGAATTTTGACCTCCCTAAAACCATTCCTGGGTCACCCTGATATATATATATATATATATATATATATATATATATATATATATATATATATATATCACGCAATGCCACTCAGGGATAAGTGAGGCTGGTCAATATCATCTTAAATGTCAGGACCAACTTGCCTAACTCCAGGCTCCTACGTTCCTCATGGCGCAACGTAGGATTGAAGGATGAGTGAATGAAATATCCATCCATCATCCAATCCTACATTGCCCCATGAGGAGCGTAGGAGCCAGGGGCTAGGCAGTTGTTCCCGGGCTCCTACGCTCCTCAAGGGGCAATGTAGGATTGGATGATGGATGGATGGATGGATATTTCATTCATTCATCCTCCAATCCTACGTTGCGCCATGAGGAGCGTAGGAGCCTGGGGTTAGGCAAGTTGGTCCTGACATTTAAGATGATAGTGACCAGCCTCACTCATCCCTGAGTGGCATTGTGTCATATCTATATCCATCTATCTATCTATCTATCTACATATATATATATATATATATATATATATATATATATATATATATATATATATATATATATATATATATATCAGGGTGACCCAGGAATGGTTTTAGGGAGGTCAAAATTCAAATCTGGGTCTTTCAGGGTCACCGGTAGAATGTATATATATATATATATATATATATATATATATATACTACTGAGGGGCTGATCCGCAAAAAATCATTAGGGAGGGGCCATCCTCCCCAGATATCGATGTGCAGTTTCTTCTCGTGAATTTAGAGAAAACATGGAAACTGCAGACCTAATCCTGCGATTTGTAAACTGATTTCATTGAAATCCTTGTGCTCCTTTTCTCCTGTTTCTGATCGTATTTATTTTGGGGAGAGGGCTGACCACTCCAAGAATTAGAATTGCTTGGGATTAACGCTCCCCAAATATTGCATTACGGATGAGAGTCAGTTGTACAACATGTTCTACGATATCAAAGCTGTATCTGTCTTCCCTGCGCTATTTCTGAAAAACTTTATTTAGGGGAGGAAGGCTTACCCCCTTTAAAGGTCACGGCTGGAAAATTGCATATAATGGAAAACCTTCCCAGTAACCAAAAGAACTTACTTGGGAAGTTTCATTCAAGTATTTTCCCCTTTTCTGTTTTTTTTTTTGTTTTTTTTTTGGGGGGGGAAGGAGGGGAGGAGGCTTATCCCCCCAAGAATCATTAGGATGGGGGTTTACACTCCCCAAATATCGCATTACCGATGAGAGTCTATTGCGCAACATGTACTAAGATACCAAATTCAGATCTGTCCTCCATCCCCTATTTTGTGTCCTTTATTAGTTTTGGAGAGAGGCTGACCCCCTAACATAAGATGGTGAAAAAGTTTTTGTAATGGAGGACATTATCAAGTAACCACACGAACTGACCAAGAAGTTTCGTTGAAATCCTTCTGCTTACTTACCCTTATTAATGATCATTGTATTTTGGGGAAGGGGGCTCACCCCCCACAGATCATTGGGGGTTCACGCTCCCAAAATATCACACGAGTCCATTGTACAACATACACTGCGATATCAAGCTCATGTCTGCCTTCTGTTATTACTTCTGAGAAATTTGTATGTGGTTAGGCTGGCTGACTTCCCCCGCAAAATCATGGTTTTATAACTGTATATTGTGGAAGTGACCTGCAAGAACCCGACGAACTCACTTGCGAAGCTTCATTCAGATTTATCAAATTGCCTCGGAGGAGTTAACACACACACACACACACACACACACACACACACACACAGGGGCCTCATTTTGTTTGCAAATTGATGGGGGACACAATCGGCATCCTACTACTTTGTGCACACCGCAGGGGGGTGGGGGTCCGGGGGTACGTAGCCCCCGGCCACTGGGGGGGCATATTTTTAATGTGAAGATAAATGTATGTACAATACAAGCACAACATTCTATTGTAGAAGGGTCTAGAGAAAAGACTATCTTTTATTCACTGTTTTCCATTGTGTGGGAAAATTACATCAATATTGGGTAATTGATAAAAACATACCACAGTACAGGTTTCTGGGGTGTACTTTGAAAGATAAAGACAACGAAGTGGTAGCCTAGGCCCATAACCACCAGAAGACAATACAGTACAGTACTATTCAAAGGAAAACTACTAAAAATGAGCATACACTCACTCATGATAGTGATACTACATAATTTAACATTTGTACATTGTTTAATAATTCAAGTCATTGACATCACATGATTGCACTCTCAGAATTTCCCAGATACATGGGATCTAGCATCAACCCCTCTAACGAACTCTTTTGCTATCTTCTCACATGACAATTCCCTGAGTATGTCCCTATGAACGTGACAGACAGCAACATAGTTGAGACATTGTTGACTCATGGTAGGCCTTAGCCAGGTCTTGAGCGATGCAGAGCACTGAAGGAACGTTCAGCCTCACATGAGCTTGCCGGAGATAATAATAGTAATGTCACAAGACGTTCTGTTTTGTACTAATGCTGTTGTGGTAACCAACAGAAATTCTGTTTTCCACTACTTATTCTTTTAGTTTGATTCTCACTGGCTCAGGCATCAGAGGTGGTGCATACGTCAAGACTGACCTAAGTAAATACATCTGGTGGGATTAACCTCTCTTAATCCTTGACTCAGGTGACTACTCGACCTGCCTCGCGCAGCAGGGAATGATTTTCATATCACCTGAACTGTACTGTGCTTTATAGAAAGATTTTTCCACAGGTGGAAAAAAGAAAAAAGGCCTAAAGCTATTCATCCAGAAAATTTTTACCTAGAAAAGTGGGAGGGACAAAAGATACTCTGTCCCACAGGCTCCAAAAAGTGTGGGGGACACGTCCCCCTATCTCCCACCCAAACGAGGCCCCTGCACACACACACTAGTGATGTATCGGATACCATATTTTAGAGCTCCGCGGAGGCAGAGGCGGAGCCGGATATCTATTCCTTATAAAATGCGGTTGCAGATAAAACCGCTGGGGTTAAGACATTAATTTTTGCGGACGCGGACACAACTGCGGATTATTTTTACCTCCATGTCCGCGGTCTTTACGCGGACGCGGATTTTTTTTTACACATTTATGCAGTATAAAGGGACGAGTTTCAGCCACACTTAAGTGTACACTTAAGTATGTTACCAGGATGCGGGACGGGGACCCAACTCATCATGCATTCCACCAACCACTTTCCCCAACCTCCACCCTTGGAAAGTAGCAAACTTTAACTGGTTACTGTTACTGGCTACTCTTGTTAAGCCATAAGCTGCCACATTTAATATTCAGACTTTAGAAGTGGCATTTTTTTCTTCAAAAATAGTCGTTTTTCCGCTTTCTCTCATTGCAAACGGTTCTTCTTTTCATCATATATAGGGTAACTCTAGATAAGCCTATATATTAACATAGCACGTGTAACTATTGCGACATACAGATAGATAGATAGCCTAGATAGATAGATACGGAGAGAGAGAGAGAGAGAGAGAGAGAGAGAGAGAGACGAACAATGAGAGACGGAGGGAGGAAGAGAGCTAATAGAGAAGAAAACATAAAGAGGAAGAGGGACTGGTAGGTGAGAGGAACAGAGAGGAGAGTTGTGGATGAAAAGAAGAGAGAAAAAGAATTATGACAAAAAGAGAAAGGAGAAATACTGGACTGATGGAGATCAGCAACCTCTGCGGTTCTTTGACGCGGAGGCGGATTATTATTCGGAGCTCTTAATATATGAAAACGCGGTGGCGGATAATGATGCGGAGCTTTTGTTGCTTAAGGACGCAGACACGGATAGTAACGCGGACATTATTTTCACTTCAGAGGCTCCGTGGAGGCGGAGGCGGAGGCGGATATCCGATACATCACTACACACACACACACACACACAAACAGGGCCTGCTTTGCAGGATTCATAAATGAATAAATAAATTCATATATATATATATATATATATATATATATATATATATATATATATATATATATATATATAATATGTGTGTTTGTGTGTATGCATGTTCATTTTATATATATATATATATATATATATATATATATATATATATATATAAATGAACATGCATACACACAAACACACATATTATATATATATATATATATATATATATATATATATATATATATACATATAAAATGAACATGCATACACACAAACACACATATTATATATATATATATATATATATATAATATGTGTGTTTGTGTGTATGCATGTTCATTTTATATATATATATATATATATATATATATATATATATATATATATATGGAGCCTCTGTGGTACAGTGGTAGAGTGTGCGTTTCACACGCTGGTGAGCGCGGGTTCGCCTCCCGCCACAGTTGTAAAAACTTTGGGAAATTCACCAAGCCACTTGCTACTTGGGCGGACACAAAGGGTGCTGTGGTTGAACCAGTTTCGCATACTAGTATGCTTGCACCCAATCGGGTAATGGCGGGCCGATTACACTTGGTTCACAGACTACACACACATCCAAAGCCACTACAATTTCACTTACAAGCACTTCTCACCCTACATACAGTCTCTACAAGACAGCCTAAGCCACTTGGTAGAGATACACTGGCTGTATCGTCCCTGCTTCGGTAGGGATAGGCCAGCCCTGCAGTGGACCTCAACGGCTGATGATGATGGTGACATATATATATATATATATATATAATATACGAGGTATTACCCAAAATTTCCAGTAATCTGAACAGAGGAAGCCAACCGTTTGCAGTTTTGCCTTTTGCCACCAGGAGTCAGCAGCACCCTTTGTGAGTCAGTGTGACCCCGGCCGTGTCTGTGAGCGGAAGTGTTGTTGAGCTACGCTTACTAATGTAAAGTAGTGTGTAGGTGGTTTGGTGGTTTTGCAATGGCGCAACAATGTTAAGTCGATGTTGATCGTTTTCTTCGATATCCAAAGGATTGTTCACAAGGAATTCGTCCCACCTTGTCAATCTGTCAGTGGAAAGTTTTACTGTGAAGTTTAGCAGCGTCTGAGGGAGAACATCCACCGCAAACGTCCGGAACAGTGGAAGAACAAGGACTGGGTCCTGCATCATGACAACGCCCCCGCCCACACATCAATTGTTGTCTGGCAGTTCCTGGCTTCCACTAACACGGTAGTCATTCCCCACCCACCCAATTCGCCTGACCTTGCCCCCTGCAACTTTTTCCTGTTTCCCAAGCTGAAATTATGACTGGAAGGGCATCGATTTGACTCGATTGAGGAGATCCAGACAGAATCACAGGAGGTGCTCAAGACCATCATGCCTGATACCTTCCAGGGATGCATGGACTCGTGGAAAAAACGCTGGGACCACTGTATACAAGCCCATGGGGACTACTTCGAAGGTGACAGTGAAACTAGGAGGTAAGGTAACTTATTTTCCTACAATATTCAAATTGCTGGAACTTTTGGGTAGCATCTCGTGTATATATATATATATATATATATATATATATATATATATATATACACACGAGTATATCTATATTCATATCTATCTACATATCTATCTATCTATCTATCTATCTATCTATATATATATATATATATATATATATATATATATATATATATATATTTTCATTGGCATAGTTACCCCAGTAGCGAATGGGTGAATAGAAGATAAGATGATAATGAAAGGAGAGAGAATCGAGCCATTAAGAACATTAAATCTTTTCTCTTATCAGTTTTGCGCCGGTAAAGGGTAACCCTTGTTCCCAGCTGTGTTAACTTAGCGGTCACGGGACTGATAACACACCAGATTTTTTTCTCACAAATTACGCAGAAAATCCCTCTTGTCCTTGAACTGTGGGTGTAGCTTATAGCATGGGAGGAGCTAATAGAGAGTATTTGCCAATAGAAGCCTAAATAACATTTGCTCTGCCTTCTTAATGGCACGTCACTGGTCTTGTGTTATTTGTGTAACTTCGCCATTGGCTCCCCTTCGTAGCAGGTGCCTCTGTACTTGGTGAGTGGCTATAGATATTCCATAAGACAGCCTAGTGGTTAATTAGCTGAGAGAGGAGGAGTAAGTCTGCTTTATAAGGTCGAGGAAATTGTGAAGAGACACATTTTTGTCTCATTTTGTACACACATCCATGTACACATTTTGTCTCATTTTGTACAGATATTCCTGTACACATTTTTGTCTCATTTTTTGTACACACATTTTTGTACAAATTTTATTTGTACACTTTTGTTCACAGTTACAGTCATGGTACACTTTTGTCACATTGTGTTGCACTTTTCCCCAACATTACTCAATACGTGACTTTGATTACAAAATACACTATTTGTGCACACTATTTTTTGGTTCACTCCTCCATTTACACTAGTGTGTGAATTATATCTGGATTTAACCTTCGAAGTCTCCAAGTTTCCTCGAGCTTTGTGAGTACTTAGCCTACACTGAGTGTATCCTGGTTAGGTAAGAAATAACTTGTTTTATATTTGTATCCTGAGGCCTATATGAATCCTCCTTTTGTAAAACGAACCCTGGTTTCTTCTTTGCTTGTGTATGTTATAGTGTACAGTAAAGTTTGTTTTCTTGCAAGCTTTACGTTATCCCTTTTGGTGATTAATAAAGGGCTAAGAGTGCACCGTAATATACACCCCCATAACAATACACACACACACACACACACACACACACACACACATATATATATATATATATATATATATATATATATATATATATATTGCTATCTATTTCCATCCATGTTACCTCCTTCGATGTGAGGCAGTCCGAGGGCAGAGTACCGAGGTCCGGAACATGTAAGGCTACGTGACTGGCTTAAGAAGTAGGTTGCATTTCATGATTGCAAAACTTTAGCTTGCTGTTCAGAATTTGAGCCTGAGCTTAGATAGATAGATAGACTGATAGACAGATGAGCAGACAGATGGACATATAACGTGATAAAAAGCTAGATAGACAGATAGGTAGATAAATGTACAGACAAACATTGCAGACTCATACTAGTACAAGAAAAAGTAGTAACAATAGAGTAACTTAGGTTTGTGTGGCCGAACAAACCCATGAATCACAGGAGGATCACGCCGCGCAATGAAGCAATATTTCCGTGAGAAAGACAGCGCCTCACCATAACTAGCCAAGGGGGAAGACAAGTATCAGTAGAGCAGAAGTGCGTTGGATTGGGACCATTTCTCAAATCATTTTCAAGACTGGAATAGTAAATATGTCCATTTTGCCATCTGCCAGATGGCAGATGATTATCATTTCAAATGGATTTCACAAATGTAGGTGTACTGTTATCAGAAATCCTATAGTGATATCATACAGTTTATTAGTTCACTACCTTTTATAGGAAATTGTTGTCTAAGACTATCTTCGGAATGCTTTTAATAAACGAATAATCATAAATTCACTACCGCGGTAATTTTAGTACAAATGTACTAGATTTCTCAGTTGTGATCTGATTTCAACCAAATTTAGGGAAAGGGTTGAGGGTCACCTAAGTGACTGAGCCATTGTTTTAAATATTGTTACTGGTCAAATTCACATGGCCGGGTAACCTTAAAGAATTATAAATTGATTTTGACTAAAGTTGATGGAAGGGCTGAGGCTAAGACGTGAATGAAGGGAGTCGATTTTAAGAACAGTTAAAGGTCAATGATACTGGAAAAGGTCAAAGTTTGGTCCATATGCTTGTATGTAAGCATAATAGCTTAATTACTCTTGAGCTAATTTTGACCAAGTTTTATAGAAATGCTGTGGGTCAGCCAAGGGTTTGACATTTTTTATTCAAGAACAAGTGGTCAGTGTCATCTTCAGTAACTGTAACCTTCCATCACCATCACAGCTACCACCACAAACACCACCATCATCATCACAGCTACAACCACCACCATTTTGTGCTGAACAAAACCGTCCATTCGTAGCATCAATGGAGTACAGTATTAGACATCAGACTATAGATGTATACATTCTCTCTCTCTCTCTCAAGATACACGAAATGCCATGGAAATGCCCCTCCGCCTCTTCCATGTGCCCGTATTGTAACACCAATGGGGACAATTATTAGAGTCCAAGTCACACCTTCAGAAAATATCAACCAACATCAAAGTGAAACTTGCCCATCTGTGACCCATTTCTAACTATCAAGCCAAGATTCATAAAAATCTTTTCTCCAGTTTTGGCTGTGGCCCCCCCCCCCACACACACACAAACACACAGACCCAGGATTATTGTGTAATGGATTAGTAAATCAAATCCGAAGGAATTTTTTGTTACATCAGAAATAATAAGATACGGACACCAACAATAGGACACTAGTCTCAGCAAATGTTAAGCACTCAAACGACGAAATCGAGAAGGTCGAAATTCTTAAAGCTTTGTTTGTATCTATATTTTCAGCAAAAAGGCATGTTCATTGCCTTCACTTTTTTAGTCCACATACGTAGATGAAGATACGACAATTTATGACATTATGATTACTGAGGGAGATGAACTATTTACCATGAATAAAATTAAGATCAACAAAACAAGTAGACAAGACAGAAATCTCAAAGAGTTTTGACCAAGTGAAAAATGAAATACTGAAACATTTAGCTTAAAGTATTCAATATATCGGTAAGAAGTGACACTGTACCACGTGACAAGAAACTAGGAAATTTAACTCCAATATTATTTTAAAAGCAATAAACCAAAACCTATAAATTATCTTCCAATTAAATAACGTCAGTGGTAAGCAGGATATGTGAAACAATACTTTGTGATAAATTGTCAAACAATTAGATGTAAATAATCTCATTAAAGACTCTCAGCATGAATTTTAGAACAAACCATCATATCTTACTAATCACTTCGACTTTTCTCAGTGATATTATTGTTATGCACGATGAAACTAAATCTGTTCATATAATCTGTCTTGATTTCCAGAAGGTATTTGATAAAGTTCTCCATCAACGTCTTGAGAAACTGGAAGTCTATGGTATCAAAGGCAATGTACAAAAATGGACTGAATGTTATAAGCCGAGTACCACTCTTCTGTTATTAACTCATGGATGATATTGATGAAGGTTTATGTTGCAGAATCTCCAGATCTACCGATGCCACAACCACTGGTAACAGAGCAGATATACAGTACTTGAACAGAGACCGATGATTCAGAGAGATCTAGATAAATTATTTGACTGGGATCAAACGTGGCAATTTGATTTTAATACTGGGGGAAGCGGTGGCAGAATCGGTAGAGAGGCGGTGGCAGATTCGGTAGGGAGGCGGCCTGGAGTCCTAATGGACCCAGATTTGAATCCCGGCTGGAGCAGGGAACAGAATAAGGGGGTGAATTTCTTAAAATGCAGACTTTTCTAATCTACTAGATGACCCACCCGACATGTCATAAAAGTACCCCAGTAATACCAGTACACCAGCCTGTATGAGACCGCCCTAGCATGTATTCAATATGGATGGTTGGTGTTAGCACCGAAGTGGTGACATGTGGAGATGTAGGAGGACTACTGGGCCCCAAGGAGGACTACTGGACTTGGGAATAGGCCATGATGCCTTTGCCCAGAGTCGTCAAGCAAAAAAAAAAAAAAAATGCAAAGTTTCAAATATTGGGAGTAAAAAGTCAAAATTTGAGTACATTATAAATGATACTCAACTCCAGAATTTGAATAAGGAAAAAGGTTGAGGAATGATAATAAACTACCACTTTGCAGCCAAGCTACAGTGCAAAGAAACAGCAAAGGAAGCATATAAAATAAATGGATTAATAGGCAGAGCATTTGAATTCATATCGGCGAATAGTATCTTTCTCACCTTGTAGGGTTCCTTAATATGGCCCCATTTGGAGTACTGTGTTCAGTTTTGGTCACCTTATTACAGGAAGGATATGGAGAAATTACAGAGTTTAGTGAAGAGCTACAAAAATTACTCAGATTTAGAAACAAACCATGTGAGGAAAGTTTAGAAGAACTAAGGCTGTCTAACTTATCAAAGCGCAGATGGTTAGAGGATTTGATACAACTATAACAAAATGTTTTAAGGTCATTGGCAGTATGTAGTTGTCATGTACTTTATTGTAGACCAGTCAAATTACACTAGAGAGAATGGCTATAAAATAATCGGCAAACCTTTCCAGTCACATGAGGCAAAACGTTTTTTCTTCAGTAAAGTTGTCAACATATGTTAGAACTTGCCTAGAAATGTGGTAGACTGTAACACAGTAATAACACTGAAAAGTAAACTGCATAAGTATCTGACCTCGACTCCTCAGGTAAAAGCGTTCATGGCATAACAACTCTAACTGACTGACTTTTCCTCTCCTGCAGATCGTCGCGAGTACAACAGCATTTTCTCCAAGATGATGTTAATTTTCCCCTACAGGATGAATGTCTTTTTTCTCTTGTTTTCAGCCTTTCCAGTGAAATTTCCACGGCAATTTTTCTACTCTGCATGGTGGCCCTTCTTACATTTTTCCTGCTTGTTTCGGCTGGAGGGTTTGGTTAGAGAGGGAGCCTTCTTGCTTTGCTATCCTTCCTTATCTTCAACTCAAAGAATTATATATCATAGACGTATTCCTCTTTTTTAAAAACAATCTCAGTAGGATCATCAGGTCTGTTGCTGTTTGCCTTGCTTTGTACTACTTTGTACTCTGTACTGGTGCTTACTTCGTTTTCTCATGTTGGCAACAGGTAATCAAATTTAATAATCTATGGCCTTCCTTAAAAGTCCGACACATATTAGAGGCTAATTTACATCACTGTGATGCCTTAGCATCTTGAACCCTAGGATACTGTTTTTATTTTATTCTTGCTTTCTACAGACTATTTTCTACTTAGGATTGGCTTTTTGAACTAGAGGATTTGAATACAGACTTCATTAATACCTGCAGTACTTGGTGGTCCTCCTAAGCCGAATAAAATCGTCAGGAGAAATAGATCAGCCAGCCAGCATACGACGATACCAGGATATGGAGAGGCCTGTGGTAATAAAGGAGTCCGTGAACACTAAATAATTCTAAACTCTTCAGCTGGACGTATCTCCTCCAGGCTGAATAAAACCGACAGGAACTAGCAAAAACAGAGTACAAAGAACGTAATCCGTCAGAACCGGCTATGAATACTGTAATCAATGAAACCGATCACTAATTCCATCACTACAATGGTTTACTTTTTATTCTTTCAGGTAGTCGGCGAATTAATTACTCCCTCTGAGAAATCTCTCTTAACGAAAGGGACTGTTGTTGCTGTTGTTGCTGTGAACCCAGAGTCATCTGAGACATAAACCAAGTGGACTGCAGAGTTAAGTTGCCCTTCTCAGGTCGTCCAAAACCCTTCTATCGGGGACAACTAAGTAGTTACGGGACGTTTGCATAACCAGGCAGTTGAACCGCCAGGTTATATCGGTGCCTCTGCATGAAGGCGTCCCCCTCCAGTAATGGTGAAGATGTAAAGAGAAGTTGTTACTAATCCCCTCAGACAAAGATAACTTTCCTGAATTGTATAAAATCGTCGTGAGGTTGCCAGAATAAAGTTAAAGACGTTCTCCGCCTGAACCGGTAAAGTGTCTCAACCTTTGTGGTTCATGACAATATCTTCCAGTCTCTCTCTTTCTTCCTCTCTTTGTCATATTCGTTCTCTCATTCTCGTCCTCGCTCCGTCTCCTCCTCCTCCTGTTCTCTATCTCTCTCACTTCTTCCTTCTTCCCTCCATTTCTCCCCCCTCCTCTTCCTCACCCTTCATTCTTCCCTCCCCCCTTCCCTTATTTCTCTCCCCTCTTTCCTTTCTCCCTTCTCATTTTGTCCTTCCTTCCCCTCCTTTCCTCCCTTTCCGCCCTTATCATCTCCTTTTCCCCTCCCTTCCCTCCCCCTCTCACCTTTCCCCTCCTCTTCACCCTCCTCCTACACTTTTCCCTCATCCACTTTCCCCCTCTTCCTTCCTTTCCTCCTCTTCTGCTCCCACCTCTCTCCCTTGCCTTTTCTTTCCTTCCCTTCCCCACCCAACCTTAGTACTGGTATGATTAAATGCATTATCTTCGGGAAAGCTCTGAAATTATGTTGCAGATTAGGGCAAGCAATTTTATTAAGCCCCATAATAAGTTACAGTATTATGAATGTTAATTTGCCAAATGCAGAATTAAATATCTAAGGATGAGTTATTTACCGCCACCTAATCCAGCGACAGTACCGCCCATTATGAAATCCAATAGGAGAGCCTCGGCATCCTGTCTGACTCATCGACAGAAATGACAATCCGTATTTGGCACAAAATTCTGGATCGAAAATCTGGACACTAACTGCCATGCTGATGATTTTGTATGTGTGTGTGTGTGTGTGTGTGTGTGTGTGTGTGTGTGTGTGATATAAATCACTGCTATACGTAACCTTGAAACTATATATACACATATACTGTATATCTGAACCATTATGTAATAACTTACTTCAAACATTTTCCTTTAAAAATTCTGTATTAACAGTTCACTGCAAGTCTCAACTCTTCGAAGGCCAAGCTAGAATGAGGCGAAAATAGGAAACGAAAACGTATTTGTAGATAATGTAGTGGGTCATTAATGGAGTACCGTACCAGAGAAGTGGAGTGGAAGGCGACTGAAGATCATGCAACAGAAAAGGAGCTTGAGCATTTTCTTTAACTCATATCCTGAGGATAATTGTGTACACATATATACATGGTACAGAGTGAACGGAGACAGTGCTAAGTGAAGCCGGACTGATTACATGCCTCTATGCTGTGCATACGAGAGCGGTGAGAGGATGATGCGAGGGGTCTATCTGATCGCATGAGTGGCTGGCTATGCAAGGTTAAGCTGAGAGGATTGAGATGGATGGAAAGTGAGAGAGGAACGCTTAGGACGAAAGACTGAAAAGCGGATGATGAGAAACCAAGATGTGGCATTTGAATACCAGCCTGAAACAGTGGAGGAGTCTGAGCCAATGAGCTGAGAGCAAATGGATCTGGACAACTTGTGGAATGCATGTAGGAAATATTTAGTCAGGAATACCAAATTGGTGTGTGGTGCCGAGAGATTAACAAATGAGATGAAAGTTAGAGTGTGGTAGGATGACGACCTTGAAAGATTATTGGATGAAAAGGCAAAGTGACCAAAGTAGATACAGGAAAGGGACTCAAATGAAAGAAGAGAATACACTGAAAGTATGAAGCACACAAGAAGATTAGTAGTGAGGAAAAAGAAATAGATGATGAACTTGGAAGAAAATTAAAACAAAGTACTCTGAAAATATATCATTGTTCTGAAACAAGATGTAAAAATGTAGATGGGAAAGTAGAAAGAAATGTGAAAGTGTGAGGGATGAAGGTGGAAGAATACTAACCAGTGGAAGTGAAGTAAGGAACAGATGGAAACAATATTTCAAAGGCTGATGAATGGGAATGTTGAAAGCAGATCAGCTTTAACCATGATTGTCTTTGATGATGTGCAGAGATGGAATGTAGTACCAAGAAGCGTAGCACTGGGAGAAGTGAAGAATACCAGCAGGGCTTGAAGAGGTGTATACAGATAAGATTAAGTGTAGTGGTGAGTGAAATGAAGTGTATGAGTTATGTAAAATGGCATAGGTGATTGAAAGTGTGCAAGAAGAGTGGAGAAAGGCTGGAATTGTACCTCAGTTCAAGAATAAAAACAAGTGAAGCGAGTGCAAAAATTATCACTGCAAAAGTCTCCTGAGTGTTGTAGGTAGAGTATATGGAAGAATTGTCATAAGTAAGTGAATTATCTGATTGCCTTGTAAGCTACGAACGTGGTGGCTGTAGGAGTGGTGGAAGATGTGCGGATCAAATATCTGCAATGAGACAGATGGTGGAGAGGACTTGTGAGAGGGAATGAAAGTTGTACATGGCATTTATGAGTCGGGAAAAAATGTACAAGGCAAAAGACAACAATCAGGGAAGGTTTTGTGTGCTGATTGCCGTTAAGAGCTTTCAGGAAGGTACTGAGGTTTGCGTAAGGGTAGATGGGTATCTAGGTGAATGGCTCAAAAACCAGTGTGGGCATGACACAAGGTTGTGTGATGTTCCCGTTGCTGTTCAGCATATATGATTACGGTAATTTTACGAAATCGGTCATTTTGCAAATTTCCCGGTGGGTCTGCAAAGAAACCAAAACTCTGGTAAGTTTGCAAAATTACCTTAAATGTCTGGATACTTTGCACTAACCTAACCTAACATGACCTAACCTAGGTTAGGTTGGGTTAGATTGGTGCAAAATAACCAGACGTTTAAGTTAATATGGTAAGCTAAGGTAAAACACCAGGGATTTTTTTTTTTCAAACTGACCGGGATATTTGCAAAATGGCCGATTTCGCAAAGTCACCGTAAAATATAATTATATACTTGATGATGTTACGCAAGATAATAACACGGGTAATGGAGAGAGGGATGGCGTTGGCAATGACTGGTGAAGGATGGAATATCTCATATCCGATGTATCCAGATGATGCACTGCAGTTTGCAAATATTGGTCAAGAGTTTGGTAGACTGGTGCCGAGTTTTGTAGATGTCTGTGAGCTTCGTGCCTGGAGAATAACTGTAGATAAGAGTAAAGTGATGGTTGATGAGACAGAAGGTGACTCCAAGTGTTCTGTTACAGTGAATGCAGAGAGAGTTGAAATGGTGAGAGAGTTTAGGTATCTGGATGTAGTGACAGAAAAGAGAGATAAATGTGCAAAAGAAGTGCAAAGCAAAGTAGTACAGTGCAGGGGAGGAAAGTGGCCGGTCTGAGTGTGGCGGCTGTGGGATGCGTTCATGAATAATTTTTAGGGCCAACTCTAACTCGTGTGAGACTATGATGTGGCATGAATATGTGTGTGGAGTGCCGAATGAGGTTAGGATTATGAAAATTGTGATTTGTAGATGTGGAGTAAAGCAGTCTATGGAGACCAGAGATGAAGAGAATATGCTTAAATGGTATAGGTATGTGGAGATAGTAGATGTGGACAGGGTGGTGAAAAGGGCATATCTGAGAGAAGGTGGGAGGAGGCGTGGTGGGTCAATATGAAGCTGGATAGATGTGGTGAATGAGTGTGTGGGAAACAGACGTATGGAGACTGACGAAGCTAGAGAACCATATGTAATTGTGCGGGATTTTTTTTAATGCAAGGGAGAAGGAACTAAAGGCCAGGAGCCCACAAACCATTCCGTCCAAGAAAAAAAAAAAAAAAC
The DNA here is from genome assembly GCF_032717465.1 of Coenobita brevimanus. Classification (NCBI taxonomy): domain Eukaryota; kingdom Metazoa; phylum Arthropoda; class Malacostraca; order Decapoda; family Coenobitidae; genus Coenobita; species Coenobita brevimanus. Next base: position 18,546,036 of record NC_136979.1, on the reverse strand, counting down.
ATACAAAAGAGAGCCAAATTCGAGATCCGTTCATTTCGAGATATCTGGATACACCGCGTTGCGTTTGAAAGACTGGAGATCATAGGAAGTAGGAAATACAGACAGAGAGAGACAGTGTCAGAGTTGACCTGTTGCGTAAATGAAGGACTAGGAGTAACGGTTAACTCTTGCATTAGAGAGTTGGACAGAAAACAGGTGAGAGTTTGTTGCCAGACAGGTGCGACGTGCCCATCGTAGAGGCGGAGGGATGCAAACAAACAGTTCAGAGGAGCAGTGACCATTGATGTATCGATAGAAAAGAGATAAAGATGCAACAGTGTGACGAAGAGACAGAGGTTGAAGGGAGCCAGTAAGAGGAGAAGAGTTAATGAGACGAAAAGCCTTCGACTCCACCCTATTGAGAAGAGCTGTATGTGGGGTGCCTCCCCATACATGAGAGTTGTACTCTACACAGGGGCGAATAAAACCATGTATAAAGCCAACAACTGTGCAGGGGTAAAGAAGGTACGGAGTCGGCTTAGCACACCAAATCTCTTGGAAGCAGATTTTACAAAAGATATAATATGACCTTTCCAAGATAAATCCAGAGAGAATGAAACCCCAAGTACGTTTAAGGATGATGCAGGATAAAGCTGGATGTTAGTAAAAATAGTGGGTACTCCTGTGGAAGATTTTGTTGGGTTGCTAGGTGTAAGAACTGAGTCTTTGATGCATTAAAAACAACCAGATTATTTTTACCCCAGTCAGAGAAACGAGCCAAGTCAGATATTAGGTGTGCCATAGCCTCATCCCTTTTTGTTTGTTGAAGTAACTGCTGAGATGGACGTTGCAGAAACCGAATGGAAAGTGAAGGGAAGAATCATCATAGTATGAGTGGATAGGGTTAGATGTACAGCTTAGAAAGTCATTGACGAATAAAAGGAAGAGGGTTGGTGATAGGACAGATCCCTGAGGTACACCACTGTTGACAGATCTAGGTGAAGAACGGTGGACGTCTGCAACAGCAGCTATAGAACGATCAGAAAGGAAGCTGTATATGAAGGCACAGAAAGCAGGATAGAAACAGTAAGAGGGCAGTTTGGAAATTAAAGGTTTATGCCAGACTCGATCGAAAGCCTTTGAGATGTCAAGTGCAATGGCAAAGCTTTCGCCAAAGTCCCGAAATAAGGATGACCAGGAGTCTAAAAGGCAGGTGAGAAGATCGCAAGTGGAGCGTCCCTGACGGAACCCATACTGACGATCAAATAGTTGTGATAGGAAAGATGCTTTAACAGTTTTCTGTTAAGAATAAACTCGAAAACTTTTGAGACACAGGATGTTAAAGCAACTAGGCGATAGTTAGAAGGCTGAGAATTGTCACCTTTCTTTGGGACTGGCTGAATGAGAGAAAACTTCCAGCAAGAAGGAAAGGCGAAAGAGTTAACATAGGCAGGGTGTAAGCACAGAAGCACAGTTCTTGATGACAAAAGGAGGGACCCCATCAGGCCGATATGCCTTGTTAGTATTGAGGCCAGTGATGGCAGAAAATACATCAGCTGAAGAAATTTTAATGTCAGCCATGAGGAAGTCAGAGGGAGGAAATGAAGGAGGAACACCACTGGAATCGTCTAAGGTGGAATTGCAGGAGAAAGTCTGAGTGAAGCATGGATTGATGCATTTCTTGCGGAGGAGTGTATGATCAGAGTTGCGCACCCTTTTAAACCTGACAGTCATCGGATTGACTCTGTCAGATAAGTGAGTGTGAAGCTAAGTGTGGAATGTTTGATACCATATATCAGGCACAGCCGGGATTCTGAAGCCTTAATGATGAGTGAATGAGAGTGCGGCTAATTCATTTTGGCAAACTTTGGCTACCAATTCATTTTATCAAGTTTTTTCTGGCTCTCTTGTCCTTACCTGAACCCATCTTAGGGAGGGACAAGGGGTCCGGATGATGGTAATGAAAAAATACTGGGTAATAAAGGAGAAAAACCTACCACTGACACAGAATGATACAATCAACTAAACTTAAACGGGTTCACACGACAATGTACTGGGAAGAGGGAGGGGATGTGAGGATTAAAACAAAATCAAGGTGACATGGAGCCAAGGGCTAAGGGAACAGGGCATGAGGATGGAAACATTCTTCTAAAAATTGCCCTGAGGAATGAATCTTTGACAAACAGATAATAAACCAGAAAATGTGAAGTGGCCGATGGCTGGGCAATTAACAATATGATGGACGACCAAGTGAAACATAGAGTTACAGAGCTTGCATGGCGTGGTTGTTGCCGACTGTTTAGACTCCGAGTGATTCTCCCTGTGAACGTGAGCATCGACCACATCATAGTGACAAGCGAGGGTGTAGTGTCCGCCGTAGTTATGTCTTACCCCATGACTACTAACATTGTGCCGGATGGAGTAGCTATAGTCGGTTTCAGCGAGTCTGACGCACTTATTTTGTCAACTGTGGACAGGTGGAATTGGTAACACTGCGTGATGCTCTAGGACGGTGAACTGTCGTGTTTGAATGTGCACCGAATTGACTTTGTATTCCAACCAAGGCCCTCATTTACTTGTAAGATACCAGATTATCTATCTATCTATCTGTCTATCTATAGCCCGACACCCCAATCCCGCAAAGGGTGGACGCAGACAAAACGCCTCCAAGTCGCTCTGTCACCCACATTTGACTACCCTCCTCCAACTCACTCCCCCCTCCCTCATATATCTCTCAACTCCGGACTATACAGATACAAACTGAAGCAATGATATTATTTTGTAATGATAAATATGTGCCCTTTAAATGAATAGAGGTAAACCTGAACGACACTGATATCAAAACTAAGTCGCAACTGGATGCATACGGACAACAGTCAGCGACTGATTTATTTGTTTAAAATAATTTCATTATGTTTGATTTCGTCCACACTGCACGCAGTTTTATTATACCAGCATAGTTCAACTACTATTTTGTCATGATGTTTGCTTTTATCTTACCTTTCTTCCACCATCAACAAAAATTCGGTTCATTCTACAGTGATGTAATCCAATACTTTCCCGGCTCCTCTCTATCGAGGGGATATTATTTATCATGCTTGAGGAGAGGATGCATGGTGGCCAAGGATACGGTGCCCGACTGTATGTCTGTCTCTTACGATACTTATGAAAATGCTCAGGAAAATCAAACACCAAACATTAATGTAAAAAATAATTTTACTGAATATGACTATGAATACAAACAAATGCAGATTTCTAAAGCTAATATTACCCATGAAGGTAATGAAAATGTGTATGTACACTAAATATAGTGAGAATAGCATGTATTGGCCCCAGTGAGGTGTGTAATTCACCGGGTCGGTCACCGGGTCGGTCAGGATCGCTTGATGGTCGTGATCGTCAGCTTTTACCCTCCCGGAAGGGAGCTGAGAGCTCATATAGTCCGATCTAAGGGCAAGGCTGTGACCTTCACACACGCACACACCCGTCCCCTTGCTCAAGGGGGACAGTAACCACCCACTTCGTCAGTGAAACTTTTCGCAACCTGAGCGAGGTGCGAACTCCCGTCCACCAGTTGGCAAGCGAGAGCGTTACCACTGCACCAGCGAGCGGTGTGTGTGTGTGTGTGTGTGTGTGTGTGTGTGTGTGTGCTTACACAATTCATAATTATTAGAAGATAAGCTTAGCATATCTAGGGTAAGGTTATATATTCGTAGCTGAGGTAATGAAGGGCATGGTGTTGACTGTTGACTGTGACTCAGTGTAGTAGTGGTGGGAAACACATTCGAGCCTTCGCAGGACCTTGGAACCACCTTGCTATGAACGTCTGAATTCCCGCCATAGTCGCTAACTGAATCCGTATGCTTCCGGTTGCGACTTTGCTTAGTTTTATCAGTGTCATCCAGGTTGATCTCTGATAATTTAACAGACACATATTTATTAGTAAAGATATTATTACTTTAATTTTTATCTGTATAATCCGGTATCTTACAAGTAAATGAGGGCCTTGGTTGAAATACAGTCAGTTTGGAACACGTTCAAACACAATGGAAATTGACCAATCACCGCCCGAGAGCATCACGCATTGTTACCAAATCCACCTGTCCGCAGCTGAGAAAATCAGTGCGTCAGACTCTTTGGAACCGATTATAGTGGGAGGTTCCGCATCATAACGTAGGTCCAGGTCCTCTGATGACTACCGTACCGACGCCATAGATACAGGGAGGCGGTCAGTAAGGTAGGAGAGGCTGCACGTAAATCGGGTAAGATTAACTTGCTAATGCTGGGTTGGACTAACATAGGCTGGATTCCGGAGAAAATAAAATCGTAAATTAAGGGCATACACCCAATGGGGAACAAAAAGCATGGGGAGGAGACAAGACAAAAGGAGAGGAAGAATAAGGGTTCTGCGAAGGGCAAGGTTAGCTACGGAAGCATTGGAGCTAAGGCCAGCAAGGTTTTCAGAAAGCTGTAAGTCAATAACACATATAAGAACGGCCAGCTGACAATGGGTGCTACTGGCTCAGCTAGGGAGTTGGTAGGAGATGGAGAAGCTGGGAGGCGGGAGAAACAAAATTAATGGCGGTGCAGAGAACCTCAGCCCTAACATTAGCGGGGATAGAACCATAAACTGAACATGAACAGATGGGAATAGAGAAGGTATGGGCAAATGAAGAAAGAGTTTCGAGGAGAGAGAAATACGAGTAGGCAAGGAGATCCAGCCAGCCAGCAATGTTAGCAGAAGGAGAGTAATGGACAGCAAGGGTCTTCAATGTCCATGCAAGGGAAAGAGGGCCTGCAGAGGTGGGTGTGGCAAGGTCAGTGTGGATATAGGAGGACTTTTTAATAGAGTGTTGGAATAGACATTACGGTACAATGGCACAGGAGGTCATGCAAGTGTCACGAATACGTAGGATCCACTCGAGGAGATTGGCACTAGAGGTACTGTACATCAGTCAGCTGGGAGAAAAGAGATGGGGCAGAGGACGGTAATGTGGGCAGATAATACACGGCAAAAGCAAACACAGAAAAGAAGAAATGTGACTAGTAACACGACACAGACTATGTTCAATGGACATATTTTACTGCGCCTGTCGATCACACGGCAGTGAAGGATGAGAAAATGGAACAGTTTTGTAAAACTTCAAACAGCCGAGAGAGAGAGAGAGAGAGAGAGAGAGAGAGAGAGAGAGAGAGAGAGAGAGAGAGAGAGAGAGAGAGAGAGAGAGAGAGAATGGCATGATAGGAGTGAATTCATCAGGTAAAATGCTGGAACGATGGGATACTGACCCTCCCTTGGGCCTGACATGAGCGGCGTGAGGTTTGGTCTGTTGACGAGATGGTCAGGGAAAATGAAAACGTACCCAATGGGGTTACAGAGGGAGCAGATGGCGCCACTGAAATGTTTATAGTCCTGTACAACTTCGATATGCAAGGGAAGGCGAGCCTTAACTCAGTAAAATATTTGGTTAGTGTACCGTCCTAGCATCAGTTTCTGTTGTTCACACAGTCCATTTCTAAGATGTGAGAGCATCTCCAAATGTGACCTTTTCCGCCTGTCGTTCATTAACGTTTCTTTCCCGATGTGAAGTGCTGCACTCCCTTGACGTGAGCGAAGCCCCACATTACGGTGCTGATGGTCCTGTGCTGTCTAGCATTTTGTATTTGTTCCTGTGTTCAGTTAGACTAAGACTGACATGGCTCTGTATCATAATGCATGAAGTCATGTTGGGCTCTGTGTAACTATTTTTTTTTTTTTAATGATTGTGAAGGATAGGGCTTGAATTTATGCTTATTGGCAACATGGGGGTTATAATGGAGGGTAATACGTTTTCGCTAAAGATTGATATTCTTCTGTAGGCTATTATGAACCACTAGTGGAATTTTCATGCAAGTTCACAAAGGGACTGCTGGGTGAATATGGACGGGGGTAAAAGAGTTTGCTCACAGCAGGTCCTTTATCATAAACTTGACCTTGATATACGTCATTTTGCTGCTTATTCCACGTAGTTCAATGGCAGAATAAGACAATCCTGCTATTATGCTTCCTTTCTTAGCATTTCTTCGTGATTTGCTTCATATCCTAATTTTAATATATAATCACAACTCTGCATTCAAGATAGAGAGATGACAATTATAGGTCAAGGTAAAGTAAAATAAAAAGATAGTATGACTGATCTGAAAGTATTTTAGTGATCTGCAAAGCAAATACATAACTGCAGAAAGTAATAACAAGCAGAAGATGCATGTGAAAGCAACAACGAGTTTACGTTCTTTTCGATCAACCCACCTTTAGCTTGCAGTCATTTAACGTAAATGTCAGTCAATAAAAGCATCAGTCTTCACTCGATACGGGAACATTCACCGGTACAGTTTACAGGACACAATGTAACGGCACACAAATCTTTGGGTGTGTAATTTAGAAGGAATAGTGTAAAATGTGTGTGTAAGACTGAGTTTGACATTTTGTATTGTGAGGTGTGGCCGGGATGCAGATGAGGACGTTTGTCAATCACGGGGATGTCAGCCAGACACATACGGTGGCCTGTTGAAGGCAGGGAGAGAGAGAGAGAGAGAGAGAGAGAGAGAGAGAGAGAGAGAGAGAGAGAGAGAGAGAGAGAGAGAGATTTACCTCCTTCAACCAGGTGACGCCTTATAGGTTTTGATCTTACTGCACAATGTTTTTAAGTGAGCAGTGATTGCTCTAAAAATGAGTATGAAATATTACCTTCATTAATCTGAACAATGCGAGAGGGCTTTCATGAATCAATTACAAGATCTAAGGGTGAAGAGGTTAGAATAATAATAACAAAAAGAAGTCAAAGAATGAGGCTTAATGGTTTTGATTACGGTGATGAATCTCAGTTTTGGCGATAGTGAGAGGGACGGTGATGAAAACAATGTATGCTTATAATACAACAGTATTGATAATTATAAGGTCCTTTTCATGAATGAAAATCAGACACGGCTGAAATAAACTGGGAATACTGAAGAGGTAATGGAAACGGCAGTGTTAATGATGCAAGTGGTGTTATCAGCTGCGGCTAGAACAGCTGCTTAATGGCACTCCTTCAAGTTGACCTTAATCCGTGACCTTGGTTTTTGATGGATCAGCACCAAGATAGCATAGATTTCTTACGGACACACATATAATTTACGAGCCAATTTTGATTGTAATTTGACCAGACATTCATGAGATATTTAAATAGCACATATGCATGCACTAGCACATACAGTACAGCGATACGGACCCGGTCGCCATAGCTATACTGTCTTGTGTCACTAAGTAGTGTTTCACTGATGATGAAATTGGATCCCGAATCGATACGTAGTGCTGCCTTCGATTTAGCAGACTTCATAATACCCAGGCATTAGCGAAAAATTTCCCCAGTTACACCTTCAGATAATTATACATTTACCTCCCAAGCATTTCTTCGTTACCGTTTTACCTCTCTACATGCACTTTGACATTTTCTTAACCCAAACAATTCAGTATCATCTCATCTGGCAGAGAACGTCTTATGTATTATATTGTAGTTGTCTCCCGACGACTTTACTTTGCTAGAATGAGATTCTTTAAACTGGAGGATTTAAATATAACCTTCATTAACCTATTTAGTGACAGCTGTTTTTACGGTGAATGAACAGCACGGAGGTAGCACGAATAAACAATATCAGCAAGTCGAAACTGTGAAGAAACTAGAAAAACCATAAATGGCATACAAGAGAATCAAAAGGCGAAACAAGCATATTATAACTCAAACGAAGTGGAACTAGAGCGTCTACTAACGCCACGAGAATACTGCTTTGTTAGGCTGATGAATGTGCTGCGAGTCCAAAAGTTAACACAATTTTCAATCCTTTGACAAATGGTATTCCCTCTGGCCGAATAAAATCGTCCTATAGTAGCCCTGATGAAATAATACTTACAAAGAAGTAGACAATGTTAGGGTCGCAGTCTTAGTTTAGGCAGAGGTAACGGTGCTTGCAGAAACACTGTAAAGGGTGCTAAGCACGCTGGTGAGGTACTGTGATACAGTACCTACCGCTAGGGTTTATCATCATTAAACAACTGTCACCATCATCAATTACAGTAACAGCAGTAGCAGCAATTTTTGATGCCCTGCGTATGAAAGAAGGAAAAAAAAAAAATGTTGGCAGATAAGAATTAAGGACCAGAGAGTAAAGTTTTCTTGTCTGTAAGGCTGGTAATACAGCAAAACTATTATGGTCAATATAAATGACAGTCAGTTTCAACTACTTCAGTTAACAATTAGACAGACACATGGAATGACAATTGGCAGGTAAATAAATAGATAGGCAGTTGGATAGACTGTTCCTTCAGCAACAGACATTTAGTTTCCTGGAGCACAGCATTTTTAGGAAGTGCAACACACTTCCTAATAGAACAGTTTGGGAACTAACGCCACCGCCCATAATAAACACACGCTAGGATTGAATCATTCAGTATCGGAGAGTATTGTAGAATATCAGTAAAGTCTGCCTGAAAGTCCCTGCCTGAGCCTGGGGTGGAACTCACATCTTATCAAACAGCAGAAAAAAATCTTCAGCTCTTCTGTCTACCTAAGCCTACCATTTCGTATAATATTTTGAAGACGAAGCCAGAGTCACCTCCTGGGGTCAACAGTCACTCGATATTCATGGGGACATTATGCTTTATATATTTTTCCATAACAATATTTTTAAAGGTAATTTGTATATAGACACTAGCGAGTATGAGAAGGTGAGGGCAAAGATGGAGTAGAGGAAAGAGAGAGTTATTTGAAGCCTAAGTGAAGGACGGAGGCAAACGTTCGGATGAAGGGACTGGCCATGACGTTATCTAGAAGTTCTTTGTATGGCGTGATGAGAGAGAGAGAGAGAGAGAGAGAGAGAGGAGATGTGAACTAACTAGGAGTCTAGCAAGGAGAGTAAACTAATTAGCCTAGAGCCTTAGACATTTTTTTTTTTTCATTTCACTGCCGATAGGGTCTGTGATGATTAACAGTCTGGCAGACGTTAGCCGTAATAAAACATAGGGTTCGGAGTTCACAGCCGGAAGGATAACAACTTCTATAATTATTAGGGAGACAACTTTTTAAAATTTACTCTTTCTACGTCCAAACGAAGTTATTCAATTTATGTAAGAGCTATCGTGCTGTATGGATTAAAAGAAGCTCTAACTTTTCCAGCTGAAAAAATCTATTCCATTTTCAATAAAATAATCTGAATACAGCTAAATAATAATGAAAAGTAAGTACTCGAAGTGGAAATCTTTACATTCCCACAGCTTAGGGTTACTCCATACTGAGAGAAATCGTCAGGCATTAGTCTATCTATCTATTGCCAGACGCCTTAATCCCGTAAGGAGTGGCCACAAACAAATCGCCTCCATGTCGCCCTGTCCCCCGCCATTTCATTGCCCTTTCAGGCATTAGATTAAATTTCCAATTCTCTCATCGTACTGAAAACATAATCAGGGTTTTCGGCCACTTTACCCCTTCACAGTAATGACATTTTCTGATTATACTCCTGTTATATCCAAAACATTTGGGTCAGACTGAGAGAGAATTTCTAATAAGATGATTTAGAATTTCGTCTCATTAACTTTTCTCTTACTGGCTCCCTTCAACCTCTGTCTCTTCACCAGTTCAATTGTCACTGCTCCTCTGAACTGTCCGCTTGCATCCCTTCACCACTACGGCAAGAGCGTGGCACCCGCCTAGCAACCAACTCTCATCCTTTTTCTGTCCAACTCTCTAATGCAAGAGTTAATCTTTACTCCCAATCCTTCATGTATGTAAAAGGTCAACTCTGGAACTGTCTCCCTCTGTCTATATTTCCTACTGTCTATGGTCTCCAGTCTTTCAGACGCAGTGTCCAGGAGTCTCGAAGTGAACGGATCTTGAATTTAGCTGTTATCTTGTTTTTGTTTTTCATGGAGGGAACAATCTTACGTGCTCCTGGCCTTCGGTTCCTTCTTTCTTTAAAAAAAAAATATATATATAATATTGTTTTTAATCCTCATCAAGAGATACAACTTTTATTAACCCATTCAGTATTAAGGATTCTCCCAAGCTGATCTGAATCTTCTGAAAGTATTAAGAGATCGCGACAACAACACATGATCAGGAGTAGACTGTAGCATCAGCCGAGCAGGGTAGTACTCCCAAGGTGAATGGAAAGCTGATGACAGGGAGAGCTGGAGCTCCCGTTTCATCAGCCCTCGGGAATAAGTCACGACCATCCCCCTTTGCTGAACTTTTCCAGTGTCTCAGTAACACAGAGAGTAGACCAGCATGCTCTCCAATACAAGTTTCTCAAACTATCAACACCAAACTACATGCACAGTACACACCACACTTCCTTTTCAAATTTTTCAAAAAAAATGGCGTCGATTAACATAGCCTCGGAGTCCCCAGGGGGGGGACCATAAATGCCCCCACCTTCAGCCCCTCTCCCGGTGACGACTCGAGGTGCCTGGAACCACTGTCTGACTTCTTCATTTCTGCAACATTCGTGGCCTTTCCTCTAACTTTCGCTCTATTGAGCACCACCTCTCCTCCTCTAAACCTCACCTTCTTTTCCTAACTGAGACTCAGCTGTCTGAGGCAACTGACAGCAAACCCTTTTCTGTATCCTCCTACTTTCTCTATACTCATTTCAAAGCCAAAGGTGGCTGTTGTGTATATATACGCAGCAACTTATCTTGCTCTCGTGTTCCTGAACTCGATTCTTCTGAATTCTCTACACTCTGGCTTCGGCTTTCCTGTCATTCTCTGACTAAATATATCTGTGCTGTTTACTTATCTCCTAATTCTACTGACTATCAAAAATTCTTTGACTATCTTACTTCTACGATGGAACACATTCTATCCATTTCTCCTTTCTCTGAAATCTCCATTCTTGGAGATTTCAATGTTCACCACCACCTTTGGCTCTCCTCTCATTTCACTGATCCACCTGGTGAACAAGCCTACACCTTTTCTATCCTTAATGACCTAGAGCAGCTTGTACAGCACCCTACCCTTATCCCTGACCGCCTTGGAGAGAGCTCCAACATACTTGATCTCTTCCTTACAACTAATCCTTCTGCTTACACTGTTAATCTTTTCTCTCCGTTGGGCTCCTCCGATCATAACCTTATCACCTTAACCTGTCCTATCGCTCCGGTACGGCCTGTGGACCCTCCAAAAAAAAGTCGTCTCTGGCACTTTGGAGCTGCGGATTGGGAGGCCCTCAGGCAGTACTTCTTTGATTTTCCCTGGAATGATTATTGCTTCCATGGCCGTGAGCCATCTGGGTGTGCCTTGCGCATTACGGAGGTTATTCTCTTGGGCATGGAAGCATACATTCCTTTCTCATATCCTTTGACTAATGCACGAAAGCCTTGGTTTAATCACGCTTGTTCTAATGCTGTCCGCAACAAGGAGAGGGCCTATAAAAGGTACCGGAGCCAACCCACCCCTGAATCACATCTTCTATACATTTCTGCCCGGAATCGTGCTAAGTCTGTTCTTCGCTCTGCTAAAAATAATTTCATCCATACAAAATGCTCTCAACTCTCTAACTCGAACTCTTCCCGCTCCTTCTGGCACCTTGCCAAAAACCTTTCTAACAACTTTACCTCATCATCCTTCCCTCCTCTTTTCTACTCTGATGGCTCTGTAGTTATTTCTTCTACTGATAAAGCAGATCTCTTTGCAAAGACTCTCCTCCAACTCCACCTTAGACGATTCCGGTGCTGTTCCTCCCTCACTTCCCCCCTCTGACTTCCTCATGGCTAACATTAAAATTTCTTCAGCTGATGTATTTTCTGCCATTGCTGGCCTCAGTACTAATAAGGCATATGGGCCTGATGGAGTCCCTCCTGATGTTCTCAAGAACTGTGCTTCTGTGCTTACTCCCTGCCTAGGCAAACTCTTTTGCTTTTGTCTGTCAACTTGTACCTTTCCTTCTTGCTGGAAGTTTGCTCTCATTCAGCCAGTCCCAAAGAAGGGTGACCATTCCTAACCCTCTAACCATCGTCCAATTGCTTTAACATCCTGTATCTCAAAAGTTTTCGGGTCAATTCTTAATACAAAACTTTTAAAGCATCTTTCCTATCACAACCTTCTTTCTGATCGTCAGTATGGGTTCCGTCAGGGACGCTCCACTGGCGATCTTCTCAGCTACCTTTCAGACTCCTGATCATCCTCCTTTCGGGACTTTGGCGAAAGCTTTGCCATTGCACTTGACATCTCAAAGGTTTTCGATCGAGTCTGGCACAAATCTTTAATTTCCAAACTGCCCTCTTATGGTGTCTATCCTTCTATCTGTGCCTTCATCTCTAGCTTCCTTTCTGGTCGTTCTATAGCCGCTGTTGTAGACGGCTATCGTTCTTCTCCTAGATCTATTAACAGTGGTGTTCCTCAGGGCTCTGTCCTATCACCAACTCTCTTCCTTTTATTCACAGTGACCTTCTAAGCTGTATATCTAACCCTATCCACTCATACGTTGATGACTCCACCCTTCACCTTTCCATTCGATTGCCACAACGTCCATCTCAGCAGTTACTTCAACAGGCAAGGGATGAGGCTATGGCACACCTAATGTCTGACTTGGCTTGTATCTCTGACTGGGGTAAAAATAATCTGGTTGTTTTTAATGCATCAAAGACTCAGTTTTTGCACCTATCATCCCGACAAAATCTTCCACAGGTGTACCCACTTATGTTTAATAATACTCAATTTAATCCTGCATCATCCTTGAACATGCTTGGGGTTTCATTTGCTCGGGACTTGTCTTGGAAAGATCATATTACATCTCTTGTAAAATCTGCTTCCAAACAATTGGGTGTGCTAAGCTGACTCCGTTCCTTCTTTACCCCTGCGCAATTGTTGACTCTATACAGGGGTTTTATCCGCCCCTGTGTGGAGTACAACTCTCATGTATGGGGGGGCTCCCCACATACAGCTCTTCTCAATAGGGTGGAGTCAAAGGCTTTTCGTCTCATTAACTCTCCTCCTCTTACTGACTCCCTTCAACCTCTGTCTCTTCGCCGCAGTGTTGCATCTTTATCTCTTTTCTATCGGTACTTCAATGGTCACTGTTCCTCTGAACTGTCTGCATGCATTCCTCCACTTCTACGACGGGCGCGTAGCACCCGTCTAGCAGCAAACTCTCACCCCTTTTCTGTCCAGCTTTCTAATGCAAGAGTCAGTCGTTACTCCCAGGCCTTCATTTATGCAACAGGTCAACTCTGGAACTGTCTCCCTCTGTCTGTATTTCCTGCTTCCTATGATCTCCAGTCTTTCAACCGCAGTGTGTCCAGGCATCTCGAAATGAATGGATCTTGAATTTGGCTCTCTCTTGTATTTTGTTTTTCTCTTGGAGGGAACAGTATTGCGGGCTCATTGCCTTTGGTTACTTCTTCCTCACATAAAAAAAAAAAAAAAAATCTGAAATGATTAACTGCATGGGGTTTCCTTCTACTTAATAAAATCCTCTTTAGTTAGTAGGAATGAACTGTAAATATGATTATTGCAGTTACGTATTAATCTCTTTGTTTTTGTTACCTGCAGACGACAGTTTCAGCTGAGGGGAGACCTCTTGTGATGAAGGGGTTAATGGTGGCTATATCTAGCATGAAACTGCAGGAATGAAAAAAAAAAAAAAAAAAAACTAGTGAAATAATAATTTTGGCGATACGAACAGTAAAGTGAAAACACGTCTTCGTAGTAAAGTTGTTAGAAAAAAAAAAAAAAACTGAAGAATTGTGAATGTCCCTAATTTCTGTGTCATTAGTGTGAATCAAAGGAAGGGTCCAGTGGGCTTGGCCTCTCTACATCGCCTTTGAAGGGGACTTATAACGCGGTGTGTAGGTTATTCACAATGAATGATCACAGTGTTTCATAAATCGTATTGAACGGGTTGAGAATGGGTAAGCCTGCCTTTACTACTTCTATACCACCACAATTTTCAATTCACCTGCCACCACCACATCCACAACAACCACAATTACCAACACACCGCTCACCACCACACCCACAACTACCAACAAATTAGTCAGCATCACATCCGCAGCTATTACAGCTACCAACACATCTCTCACTACCACATCCACAACTACTAGTGAGAGGATGTGTTCCAGGTGCTCCGCGTTTTTGGCTCAAAATCATGGTAAAAATGATCGAGGGTTCTTAGAAATATGTGGCCCACTATATCGTAAAGTGGACATTGATTTAAATGTGAAAAAAATCAATGTCAGTGACATAAAGCTTGGAAAATGTGAAAAAGTGTTAAAATTATGGTGTGAGAGGGAGTAAGGGTGATGGGTTTGTGTGGAGAGACGGTTGAGAGTGAGATGCTGACCTGAGAGGTATCACAAGGGCTGTCAACGCCATGCATTATATCATCGCCAACCAACACCCACCACCACACGTGCACTGCCCCGCACACCCACAAGGTAAGGATCCCCACCCTCACTCACAATATAATTACCTCTTTGAAGACTATTTTTCACAGTTATTAACTGGAAGGATATTAACTGAGATGGATGCAGTAAGGAAGAGATGGGCAGAGTATTTTGAAAGATTGTTATATGTAGAGGAGGAAAGGGTGGCTGAGATTGTGGCGGATGGAAGGGTGCAAGGAATAAATGTGTTGGGAGTGTTGAATGATTCTTTGATCACGAAGGAGGAAGTGGAGAAGGCAGTAAAGGAGATGAAAACAGGGAAAGCTGCAGGTATGGATGGGTGTGCTGTGGAATGCCTGAAAGGTGGTGGAGTGACCATTGTTGACTGGTTAGTAAGATTGTTGAATGTGTGCTTTGTGAAAGGTATGGTGCCAATTGACTGGGCAAATGCTTGTGTGGTCCCGTTGTATGAAGGCAAGGGTGATAACTATGAATGTACTAGCTTTAGGGGTATAAGTCTGTTGAGTGTTGTAGGTAAGGTGTATGGTAGAGTGTTAATTATGAGAGTTAGAGAGGGTACAAAGGGAGTGATTGGTGATGAGCAGTGTGGCTTTAGGAGAGGGAGGGGATGCATGGATCAGGTGTTTGCAGTGAGACAAGCGTGTGAAAAGTATTTAGCGAAAGGCAAGGATGTGTTTTGGGCATTTATGGATTTAGAGAAAGCGTATGATAGAAATGATAGGGAGACTTTGTGGACTGTTTTAAGATTGTATGGACTTGATGGTAGATTACTAAAAGGGGTGAAAAGTTTTTATGTAAATAGTAGAGCGTGTGTAAGAGTGGGAAATGCTGTGAGTGATTGGTTTCCTGTGAGAGTGGGGCTGCAACAGGGATGTGTGATGTCGCCTTGGTTGTTTAATATTTACATGGATGGTGTTGTAAGGGAGGTGAATGCAAGAGTTTTAGGTGGAGGTCTGAGTCTGGTGAATTTTGATGGTGGAGAGTGGAATCTGAAGTAGCTGCTGTTTGCAGATGATACTGCACTGGTGGCTGATTCAGAGGAGAGACTGAGACAGTTGGTAGAGGAGTTTGGAAGGGTGTGTGAAAGGAGGAAATTGAAAGTAAATGAGAATAAGAGTAAAGTGATGAAGTGTACGAGGTTGGTAGATGGTAGGGGATTGAATGTAGTTTTGAATGGCAAGTTGCTTGAGGAGGTAGAGTGTTTCAAATATCTAGGGTCACAATTGCTGTGGATGGAAGAATAGATGCAGAAGTGAAGTTTAGAATAAATGAAGTAGGAGAGGTGCTGGGATCAATGAAAAAAGTGTTTAGATGTCGTTCGCTTAGAATGGATGTAAAGAGAAGGCTGTATGAGGGTGTTGTGGTACTGACTGCATTATATGGGGCTGAAACATGGAATATGGGTGTAGCAGAGAGGAAAAGTTTGAATGTAATGGAGATGAGGTGTTTGAGGAGTATGTGTGGAGTGACGCATATGGATCGGGTGCAGAATGATGAAGTGTGAAGGAGAACTGGAGTTGTTCGGGAGATGGCTGGTAGAGTTGAGCAGAGGGTGTTGCGATGGTTTGGGCATATGGAGAGAATGGATAATGAGCGATTAGTGAAAAAGATAACTAGATCTGATGTGAGAGGTGTAAGGCTGAGAGGAAGACCACGAATAGGATGGATGGACAGTGTGAAGAGAGCGCTGGATGCGAGAGGGATGTCTGTTGAGCAAGGAAGAGTGGCTGTGCGTGACAGAATTAAATGGAGAGAAATTGTGAATGAATAAGTGATGACACAGCCCTGAGGGGATATTCTGCCGCATTTGGTCTGATCAGCTATTTCAGGTCAGGTGCAGGTAAGGGGATGAGTCTTTATGATGTGGCAGGGGTAAACCAGCTCTGCTGTCGGGCCCTGCTGCGGATGTCACTGATTGCATTGCACAGTTGACCCTTGTGCGGTGTGGTGCGGTGAGGATCTGTCCGTTCTCCCCGTTGTGGCTAAGATGCGAATGAATGTGTTTGAATGGATGAGTAAATGGGGAGTGTGTCGTCCTGTCTCGGCTACCTCCCTTTCCTTGGGGGAAGCAGCCAAGGTATATAGATAGAGAGATATATTAACTGTGTCCATATTGTAAGGCTGTGATGATGTAACTGACCTAATATTAGTAACACCATGTCAACCAACAATGCCACCAGACTTAGGGGGATAGGCGCACACCAAGATTATGCCGTTCCTGTTATGAATATTTTGGGCTACCTCTCAGTCATGAGGAATAAAATGTTAAAGTTGGACCTAGTAAATAATGTCTGTGACTTCTATGACATGAAGAAGTTATTGGTGCCAGGGACTTTTACCACCAGCTGGTCCCAGACATGCTTGAGTCTAAAATCAGAAAAAAAGAACAGCTAAATCAAGGAGGATAATTTAACTACGATCATCGATCTGATGTACCAAATAACAAATGATGTCATTCGTTCCTTGGTGTGTCGAGACATCAATAACATACTGACCCGAAGTCTAGGTAGTGTGGACGCCGCAGCACTGCATGACCAGTTCACATCACTAAAACAGGGAATAAGCAACATAAAGCTGCATCGCCCACCACAGGAGGAAAACCTTGAATCCTTCATGTAAATTCTAGGTGAAATTATGGTGAAAATTGAAGCACAAGAGGAGAAACTTTCAACAGTAATGCATACTCTAAGTGACAAGAAGGCGAAAGTTGAAGGAGCTGAGGCAGAAATAATGGGTTTAATATCACACACTGAACAGATATCCTGCTTGACGGCATCAGCTCAAGACTTATGTACACGGACCGGACAGCAATGTCAGTGACTGGCATGATGTAAATGACGACACTGAACGTACTGTGTTCCTGTCGTGCAGGATGGCCGAGGAGAGCACGGAGCGTAGTGTCACGGCATGGCACAGAAACGGAAGAGGGTGCCGGCCATGCAATGCCGATGGGTGACACAGAGGAAGACACCAACCACACCACCACCACAGCGCACGCTCAAGGTCAAGCTACCATACCACGACAAGTGCTGAAGGAAGTCACTGTTAACAAAGCGTCAACATGAAGGGAAGTAAGTACACCAAATGAAGATAATATCAGCAACATGGTGTCAGTTCCATCAAGAACTGCTGGTACTGCCACAAACTCCCGTCGGGAGCTGCTACATACTGTCCTGACCTCCCTGCCCCTAATATGAGAGAACTTATCACATTCCTTCGTCTGTATACTGGCAAGACCAACGACGGGAAGGGGTCCCACGGTCCTCACAGAGCTGAAGGAGATACGGAGGCACCAACCGAGAAGGCAGCAGGGGGTACAGATAAGCAAGAAGAGGTCAGCAGTGAGGTGTCAGTACCACCAGCACCATCAACAAACACCTATGCTATAGCTGCCACACATCAACCAACAAAAGCAACCACTCCTTGTCCCAATAACAAACCAACCACCACTCCTGCCTCATCATCACCCACCAATGATGTGAGAAAGGAGGTAGATGAGGATGGCTTTGAACTACAAAAGAGAAAACATAACAAGCCTAAGCCACGCCAAGGCACATGTAACAACCATGGACAGCTGTCAGGCAGGGGCAGGGATGGGGCACGGGTGTCATCACGCGCCTGGGATGGCCTACAGATTCCCATTTGATGGTCATATACCTGCCCATTAACACTCGCAAGGAGTTCACTGCCTATGTCAAGGAAAAGCTTCAAAATGCCAGGGGGCAGGTGAATGAGCTCTGGTGAAAGACAACATCTGCGTCTGTCATAACAACACACTGGTGGCACAGGAATACACTGTTGTGCTTGGATGGCTGGGGGGAACCTGTGTATGTTAAACCAATTTGTCCTTCTAAACCATCAGTTGAGGGCGGCACGGGGGCCACTGCTGCCTCTACACAACAGTAAGTGAATGTAATGATGGAGGGTAAGCTGAAAATTGTCTCCCTTGTTATAGCAGATGTTGCTACACTTCCCCAGGATAGTTTCACACATGTTAATTAAGGGTTTCTATCACAGACCTAGCTTGACCAAGTTATCTTATCACCCTCTTTATTTAGCCTGCCCTGTCCCATTGACATACATATGCGCCCGAACGTTTTGTCACTGTGATTCCCGTTGATGTTCATAAATGCCCTGCAATTGCAAGGTCCGTCATTTGCACATTTTTCAAATTTCACTCGTGATTTTTGGTATGTATACGCGGGACTCCTTCTTCTACCCGAGGCCAGATGGGGCCAATGCCTTACCCCACATGACCTCCCTCCCCCCACACGCCATTGTCTCGGCAACTTACCTGTTACCAGTGACCTGGCCAGTAAAGACATGTCGTTCCACGATACAAAATTCAAGGCGAAAGTGATTCACCAATCGATGACGATGTGGGGGACAAAGTTTACGTGGCGCCAGAGGAAGAAATGATCAGAAGTGATGAGGAGGTAATGTCGCCAAGGAAGGTGCGGTATGTTGATGTGTTTGGTGAGTGAAACAATGCTTATATCGCCTATATTACTGTGTGAAAACCAATATACCCTTGTACTACATATAAATTCATACCAAATAAATAAATATCTACCTATTCTGAGTGGTTTGGAATAGTTACCCCACCAATGGAAAACGTCTTCTCTGGAGCCGGGCTCGATAGAAGACGGTACCAGGTGTGGGGAAGGTCACCTGTCCTGGGCATTTCTAAGCTCAGGTGAGCACTTTCTCTCTGAATTTTCGATGTTTCTCATAAAAAGCGGAGGTTTTAGCCAAAAAAGAAAAATCGAAAATCTGCTGGGATTGGAGGGGGGGGGGGGTCACTGGCGAAAAATCTACCAGGATGCTGCGGGTTAATGTAATGACAGGATGTAATATATTGTATGGCGAAATATCTTCAGACCACTTTCCCATCACAGTTGATTTAAATGGAAGTGATTTACAGGTACTAAGACCGGCTACAGCATCTAACCGTGAAAAGTTCAAATGGAACTTTCATGATCTGGCAAAAAGACCGGAATATGGTCGAATACTTAGGGTGAAACTTAGCACTATTTCCATAGATCCTGCCAATGCATGTTGCTCCGATCTTATATGTAATAATGATGAACATCATAATCTCACTGACAGAATGAACAAAACAATAACTGACTGCTTGCTAGAAGCAGGCAGGCAAGCCTTTGGTACCGCTAGGAAGACATGGCAGCAGGTTCCTGGTTGGAATGAAATTGTGGTGAATGCACACACTACACCGAGGGAGGTCTTTCTGGAGTGGTGCTCACATGGCTAGCTGAGTACAGTCACATTCAGGAGAAATGATACACATCTACTTGTCACATTTGATTATGTTCGTCACATCATTGTGCTTACTCTTCCTGCTGCAATTCTGCTCGTTTTGTGTACTGTTTTATCCACTGGTGGTAAGATTTTAAATTAAGTCCCTCACTAATATGTGCACTGATGATCAATGCACCAGGCAGAAAGTGAAACGGTTTCACATCTCACCAACAGTAGACTCTACGGTAGATAATACGAGCAGATGTGTATCCCTACTTATGAACGCGGCTGTACAGTATATGCGTGGCACTTGGGCCAGATTTAAGCTTTTTCTTAGGTGGTGTGGAGCACATGAGCGACAACTGAGAGCTCCATCACTAGCTATTGAATTAGGGCATGGTGATTCATACGACTTTTGGAAAGGAGTAAGATCCTTGAGCCCTGACTCTGATACGCTTCCATTACATGTAGATCAAGCAGTAGGGCGAGGGGGAAGAAATATCATCAATGTGGGGTCGTCATTATGAGGGCATTCTAAATTGTGTGAAGGATGAGACCTGCGAAAATACTGTAGGGGCAAATTGCAGAATGTGACATTACAAAGCTTCAGGAGCATTAATTATGCTGAAATGAGAGACACACTACGTGATCTATCTAAAAGTGAGACTCATGGAATTGATAGGCTACCTTCTGGAGCTTATAAATATGCTCCTCCAATCCTACGTGTCAGGCTAAGTAACTTTATAAATGCATACATCTGTCATCAATATGTCCTCGGCCAGGTACTTGCTGTCATTGTTGTCCCTCTGCTGAAAAATAAAGTTAAGGATCCTGCAAATTCTGTTAACTATAGGCCAAGAGCACTTGCTGCTATGTTATCTAAGCTAACTGAAATAGTTCCATTGCATAGACCGGATGACTACATATTTTCTGCTAACAATCAGTTTAGCTACAAGAGAGATCATGGTACTGAGATGTATATCTGGACGATCAATCATGTTATTGATTATAATACCAAACGCCATTCTCCAGTTTATCTGTGCTGTGCTTCCTTGATTCCAGTAAAGCATTCGACAAAGCTAATTACCGGATGTTGTTTAACAAACTGCATGAGAGGAATAATCCTGAATATCACACAAACTTGTTAGTACACTGGTACACAGAGCAAGAATTTACTGTGAAGTGAGGTAACTCTATGCCTTGTGGCTTCAAAACATCGAACGGCATCAAAGAGGGAGGTATATTGTCTCCTCACTTATAAAATATCTATACTGATCAGCTAAGGACAATACAAAGTGATAAGAAAATTGGATGCTACAAATATCGTAAATGCATAAATTCATTAAATTATGCTGATGACATGGTGTTTATGGCTCCCACGGCTGATGCTCTACAGATTCTAATTGCTACGTGTCAGGCATATGCTAATTACCATAACATCATTTACAACACCACAAAAATAGAATGTATGGTAATTCCCCCAATGAGCTCCAAAGTCAATTACATGAAATCAGCATGGCTTAATGGATGTGCTCTTACCTTTGTTGATAATTTTACCTGCCTTAGTCATAACAGTAGAAAGAAAACATGGCTGTGACATACTAAAGCAGCTAAGGAAACTTACAGTGATTGGCAATGCCATACTGAGGAAATTTTCTTATTGTGCCCAGGAGTTAAAGCCAGAGCTGTTTAGGAGTCATTTCTATTGTATATACTGTAACTCTCAATGGCCAGAGTACCGAGGAGCTACCTAAAACAAGTTACGAGTATGTCACCATGATACACTGAAAGAATGCTCACGTTACCAAGATAAACGAGATCGTTCTGGACCTTTGTCACGTACAATGTAAAGAGGCTAGGCACGATCAGAAGAAACTTTGTATATAGCCTCTAGTTTAGAACTGAACTATCATCCAACTCTGTTTATCACTGCAGTTAGGGAAAGCAGTGCGTATGTTATGTACAATGCACCAGGATGGATGAACTTTTATATGGGTCGAAAAATTCATATAACTGTAATATATTTATATATTTTTGATAACCCACCTTTTAACTAGAAGAATATACATCTTTTAAAAACAAACATTATTACGGTACTTAAATAATAATATTTATTACTATATGTCTTTCAAAAGCAATACTCTTATTTGTTTATTATTAATTACCTTATGCACTAATCTATAAAAATTCTGTCTTTATAATCACCTGTGAATTTGTTTTATATCATAATCACTACTATAATAACTACAGTTGCCATTACTATTATAATAATTTTTAATACTACTGCTATTATTACTCTTACAACTGTCTGTTCTTATTACTGAAACGAAATTACTGATATATCATTATGTATTATCAGTACTATCAATATACAGTACAATATAACCTTCATCTGTTATCAAATAATCTGCACCATTATAGTATACAAGCAACATATACACTAAGTAGCCTTTATTCTAGGTGTTCCTAAGTCATTTTTTTTTTTGACCACTTAAAGTTATTACTATATCACCACCACACCCAAGACTACCAAAACATGTCACCACCGCACCAACAACTACCACAATTACCAACATATGTCACCACTACGTCGATGGCTACAGTAACCAAAATCACACCTGTCACCAACTAACGGCCAGTCTGTCACCACCACATCCACAGTTACTTTACCTTACAGCTGTCCTGCTACAGAAGACGAAGCCTACTATATCCACATGATTGGTGTGTTTTTCATCGTCTTTCGTGCCAACGTGTGTAACTGTGCAGACGAATCCGCAGACTTTGCCAGTGTCAGCATGTCAAGTCAGTTTTTTTTTTTTTTTTTTTTTTTTTATGTGACCGACTCTGGGCATAGGCTTCACAGCCTACTTTCAAGGTCCAGTAGTCCTCCTACGTACCGCACACCTCTACATGTCACCACTTCGGCACTAACACCCACCGTCCATACTGAATACATGCTAGGGTTGTCTCATACAGGACTGGTGTATTGGTATTAGCGGGGGTATTTTTACGACATGTCGGTGGGCCTTCTGGTAGATCAGTAAAGTCTGATTTTTCTGAAATTCAAATCCTTAAACTGTTCCCTGCCTCAGCGGGATTTGAACCCGGGTCCGTCAGGACTGCAGGCCAACTACCGATCGAGCCACCGCCTCCCAACTCTGTTGGGAGCCACCGCTGGGACAACTCTGTTTTGGTTATGCCTCCGTTGTCTACGTTCTTCTCTGGCAAAGTTCCAAACTTCTTTGAACGAAACGGTTCCTGCGCTGCAAAGGGCTCGCCATTATTTTCTATCCGAGGCATTGATTTCGAGATCTTTCAGTATGTATGATCTTGCACTTCTTCAGAGTTGTCCTTATATAATCTTTATACTGTATCTATTATTCTGTTCCCCTGGATTGCAGCGTGTTGCAGGGAGTTGGCCACATAGAACTCGGAGGGGAAGGAGGTGCTCAAGAATGCAGAACATGTGTCCAACCAATCTCAGCTACTTTTAAGCCAGCATGATTTCTATGCTGGCTGACTTCGCCCGCTAGAGAATTTTTGAGTGAGGAACTTTATCCTCACATGTGAGTCCTAGCATGCACTATAAGCATCGGATGTGAAATGACTCAAGCTGTTAGATGTGACGCAGGTAGGTAGTCTGGTTTCAATATCATTTAAGAGGGTGGAGGGGCATACAGCCGTATATACTGATACCTTCGTCTCGATTCTCAGTGTGTTGTTTTGAAAGACTCTGGATCTGAGACGTCCAAAAAGGGCTGAGGCGTAGCTGATTCATACAAAGACTTCTGCATCAATGTTATGATTATCTCTGAGCACACTTCTAAGGTAGGTAAAATTCTCCACCTGTTTTACATATTCGCCATTTGTCTGAAATGCAAGAGGCTCCGCTGGATTCTTTGTCTGATATAATATTTTTGTTTATTTACAATTATTTAGAGTCCCACTGCATGCTATTTGTTAGAGACGATGGTGAGACTCCGTTACAGGGCTTCTGAGGTATGTGCAAGGACAGCGTAGTCATCAGCGAATTGTAGTTCCAGAAAAGGGCCATTTCAGTCATTGTGTTTGAAGACGTCTGAGATTAAATAAGTTACCGTCCAGAGAGAACTGGATTTTTATTCCATTATCTCTTTTGGGCAACACAAATATCATAGGTACTTCTTTCTTTCCGAAATCGACATTGTGTCCATTAACAACACACCTGTCACACCACATCCACATCCATCACAAATATCATTACACCTGTCACCGCCACACACACAGCTACCAGCACAAGTCACTACCACATCTACAATTACCAACACTCCTGTCACCACCATACCCAAGACTGCCGGTACCACAACTACCAGCACAGGTCACCACCACCTCCACAACTACCGCAGCAACCACAACAACCACCATCATCAAACCAGCCATTTCATCAGTCGACCTCCAAGGAAACTTGTTTGTAACTAATTTTCTAATTCCCTTTTAGAGAGAAGTTTGGGAATGAGGGTTTCAAAGCAAGCGGAGTGTACAGGGAAGGAAAGGGAAGGGGATGAAAGGAGCAAGGGATAAATGTAAAGCTTTATATACTAGAAAAGGAAAAAAAAGAGCAAACAGAACAGCGTAGGTATGGGTTTCTTAGGTAGCAAGATCCATTTACAGGAAAAAGAGAGGGAAGGACAAGGAAGGGGATGAAAGTGATGATATAAGCGAATGAAAAATGTATTGTCAACATTATGTAAGGGGAAACGATGAATGAGAACATACTTACGCAGCACAGAACAGGACAGAAATAACAGCCTCAAAGGGAGTTAGGAGTGTCCTGGGAAAACAGAGAAGATGAACGAAAAGTAGCGAGTGAATGAAATACAAAAAGTCTGCGTTAGAGAGAGAGAGAGAGAGAGAGAGAGAGAGAGAGAGAGAGAGAGAGAGAGAGAGAGAGAGAGAGAGATGAGTTATATGCAAACAGAGAAGAGAATGAGACGAAGGGCTTCAAAGGGAGTAAGCAAAATGTACGGGGAACGAGAGAGATGGAGATAAAAGAGAGGGGCCGGGTGAGTTCTGTGTAAAGCCAAAATTACGAGAGTGGGACGGAGGAATGAAGGGGGCAAATAGGAGAGTGAATCAGGATAACAGAGACAGAGGGAGTGTGACACAAGAAAGAAAATATGAATTGCGAGTAATAGACATTAAGTGGGTAAATAGGGCTGTTATATCAGGCTTGGCTATAGTCTATGGGAGCGCAGCGAATCGTATCCGAAAAATAGTAGGGAGTGACTGATGGCAGGGCACGCTGCAAGAGATCCTCCTGAATCTTGAAATATGGAAGGAATCGGAGGCGAGGGGATTGAATAGAATGAAAATGAGCAGGAATGAATTCAGAAAAATTAATGAAAGGAACTGAAGATCGAAATCGCGATTCTGACCTCATTTAATCAGCTCATTCAGCTCAAGGACCTAAATTTCTAGTTTTCTTTCTAGGTAACGTTAGACGATTTTCATCAGCTCAGAGAACACCGTTCATAATGAAAAGGTTAACGACGGCTGTATATAATCCTCCAAGATTGATACTTCTCTCCCAAGTTTGATAAAATCACATAAAGATGGCACCAATAAACTACAATATGATGCCGTATTTCAATTATTTATATAGTTCCGTCACAGATAACCCTGTCGCCGAAATAATGTGTCTTATTTAACTGTTGCTACAAGTAGTCGATGTCATTCATCTTAGAAGACACCTCTCAAAGCCCAGTATTCTCGTCGGTTAAGGAAGTTCCCTAGCATCTCTTCTTAGCGATTACATTTTGGATACGCCTGGTTCATATTCTTGTGCACATTATATATGCAGAATATGACAATATTAGATGGATTTACGCAACACAGGGGAGGACATATACCTGTATATGGTAGGTGGGGGCGCTCACCGATGTAGTGCTGCTTTCGGGTGTCTGCCCTTTCCTCTCCTCCATCCTTCTTTCCTTCCATCCTCTTTCGTCTTTCTTTCCTTCGTTGTTTCCTCGTCCTTCTGCCTACGGGTGACTTTACACCCTCTCTTCTGTCTTTCTTTCCTTCATTCTTTCCTCTTCCTTCTGCCTGTGGGTGACTCTACACTGAGTGATAAGCCGAATGGTTTCCTGTACACCAGGAAACCATTTACTACGCTGGGTGGTAACCATATAATCAAATTTGGCGCCTGGTGGTTTAGTGAGTAATTACGGCTCTCCAATCGGATTGAGCTGGTGAAGGTTTATATCCAAGGGGTGGTTGGGGTTTATTGCTCACGTCAAGCCACTCAGGGATGAGTGAGGCTGATCACTCTCATCTTAAATGTCAGGACCAGCTTGCCTAGCCCAGGGTTCCTACGCTCCTCATGGGGCAATGTAGGATTGGATGATGAATGAATGATGATGAAATAGTACTTAAAAATTGCTCCTCAGTGTTGGCTCCTGTATTGGCAAATTTTTCTGCTCATGCATCTGTATGAGGAGTAGACTGTAGCACCAGTCGAGCAGAGCAGTACTCCCGAGGTGAATGGAAAGCTGATGACAGGGAGTGCTGGAGCTCCCGTTTCATCAGCCCTCAGGACTAGTTCCTGACCATCCCCCTTTGCTGAACTTTTTCAGAGTCTCAGTTACACAGAGAGTAGGCCAGCATGCTCTCCAGTACAAATTTCTCTAACTATCTACACCAAACTACATGCACAGTACACACTACACTTCCTATTCAAAATTCAACAAAAATGGCGTCTCTTCATCAAGCCTCGGAGAACCCAGGGGGGGGGGGACCATAAATGCCCCCACCATCCGCCCCTCTCCCGGTGACGACTCGAGGTGCCTGGAACCACTGTCTGACTCTATTCTTCTTCATTTCTGCAACATTCGCGGCCTTTCCTCTAACTTTCGCTCTGTTGAGCACCACCTCTCCTCCTCTAAACCTCACCTTCTTTTTCTAACGGAGACTCAGCTGTCTGAGGCAACTGACAGCAAACCCTTTTCTGTATCCTCCTACTTTCTCTATACTCATTTCAAAGCCAAAGGTGGCTGTTGTGTATATATACACAACGACTTATCTTGCTCTCGTGTTCCTGAACTCGATTCTTCTGAATTCTCTACACTCTGGCTTCGGCTCTCCTGTCATTCTCTAACTAAATATATCTGTGCTGTTTACTTATCCCCTAATTCTACTGACTATCAAAAATTCTTCGACTATCTTACATCTACGATGGAACACATTCTATCCATTTCTCCTTTCTCTGAAATCTCCATTCTAGGAGATTACAATGTTCACCACCACTTTTGGCTCTCCTCTCCTTTCATGGATCCACCTGGTGAACAAGCCTACATCTTTTCTGTCCTTAATGACCTAGAGCAGCTTGTACAGCTCCCTACCCGTATCCCTGACCGCCTTGAAGAGAGCTCCAACATACTTGACCTCTTCCTCACAACTAATCCTTCTGCTTACTCTGTTAATCTTTTCTCTCCGTTGGGCTCCTCCGATCACAACCTTATTACCTTAACCTGTCCTATCACTCCGGTACGGCCTGTGGACCCTCCAGGGAAACGTCGTCTGTGGCATTTTGGAGCCGCGGACTGGGAGGCCCTCAGGCAGTACTTCTTTGATTTTCCCTGGAATGATTATTGCTTCCATGGCCGGGAGCCATCTGAGTGTGCCTTGCGCATTACGGAGTTTATTCTCTTGGGCATGGAAGCATACATTCCTTTCTCATATCCTTTGACTAACGCAAGAAAGCCTTGGTTTAATCACGCTTGTTCTAATGCTGTCCGCAACAAGGAGAGGGCCTACAAAAGGTACCGGAGCCAACCCACCCCTGAATCACATCATCTTTACGTTTCTGCCCGGAATCGTACTAAGTCTGTTCTTCGCTCTACTAAAAATAATTTCATCCATACTAAATGCTTTCAACTCTCCAACTCGAATTCTTCCCGCTCCTTCTGGCACCTTGCCAAAAATCTTTCTAACAACTTTATCTCATCATCCTTCCCTCCTCTTTTCTACTCTGATGGTTCTGTAGCTATTTCTTCTACTGATAAAGCAGATCTCTTCGCACAGACTTTCTCCTCCAATTCCACCTTAGACGATTCCGGTGCTGTTCCTCCGTCACTTCCCCCCTCTGACTTCCTCATGGCTGACATTAAAATTTCTTCAATTGATGTATTTTCTGCCATCACTGGCCTCAGTACTAACAAGGCATATGGGCCTGATGGGGTCCCTCCTGTTGTTCTCAAGAACTGTGCTTCTGTGCTTACACCCTGCCTAGGCAAACTCTTTCGCCTTTCTCTGTCAACTTGTACCGTTCCTTCTTGCTGGAAGTTTGCTCTCATTCAGCCAGTCCCAAAGAAGGGTGACCACTCCCAACCCTAACTATCGTCCAATTGCTTTAACGTCCTGTATTTCAAAAGTTTTCGAGTCAATTCTCAAAAGAAAAATTTTAAGGCATCTTTCCTATCACAACCTTCTTTCCGATCGTCAGTATGGGTTCCGTCAGGGACGCTCCACTGCCGATCTTCTCACCTACCTTTCAGACTCCTGGTTATCCTCCTTTCGAGAGTTTGGGGAAAGCTTTGCCATTGCAATTGACATCTCAAAGGCTTTCGATCGAATCTGGCATAAATCTTTAATTTCCAAACTGCCCTCCTACGGTTTCTATCCTTCTATCTGTGCCTTCATCGCTAGCTTCCTTTCTGGTCGTTTTATAGCCGCTGTTGTAGACGGCCATCGTTCTTCTCCTAGATGTATCAACAGTGGTGTTCCTCAGGGCTCTGTCCTATCACCAACTCTCTTCCTTTCATTCATCAATGCTCTTCTAAGCTGTACATCTAACCCTATCCACTCATACGCTGATGACTCCACCCTTCGCCTTTCCATTCGGTTCCCGCAACGCCCATCTCAACAGTTACTTCAACAAACAAGGGATGAGGCTATGGCACACCTAATGTCTGACTTGGCTCGGATCTCTGTCTGGGGTAAAAATAATATGGTTGTTTTTAATGCATCTAAGACTCAGTTCTTACACCTATCAACCCAACAAAATCTTCCACAGGTATACCCACTAATGTTTAATAATATTCAGCTTAATCCTGCATCATCCTTGAACATGCCTGGGGTTTCATTTACTCGGGACTTATCTTGGAAAGATCATATTACATCTCTTGTAAAATCTGCTTCCAAGAGATTGGGTGTGCTAAGCCGACTCCGCTCTTTCTTTATCCCTGCACAATTGTTGACTCTATACAGGGGTTTTATCCGCCCCTGTGTGGAGTACAACTCTCATGTATGGGGAGGCTCCCCACATACAGCTCTTCTCAATAGGGTGGAGTCAAAGGCTTTTCGTCTCATTAACTCTCCTCCTCGTACTGACTCCCTTCAACCTCTGTCTCTTCGCCGCAGTGTTGCATCTTTATCTCTTTTCTGTCGGTACTTCAATGGTCACTGTTCCTCTGAACTGTCTGCTTGCAGTCCTCCTCCTCTACGATGGGCGCGTAGCACCCGTCTGGCAGCAACCTCTCATCCCTTTTCTGTCCAACTCTCTAATGCAAGGGTTAACCGTTACTCCCAGTCTTTCATTCATGCAACAGGTCAGCTCTGGAACTGTCTCCCTCTGTCTGTATTTCCTGCTGCCTATTATCTCCAGTCTTTCAAACGCAGTGTGTCCAGGCATCTCAAAATGATCGGATCTTGAGTTGGCTCTCTATTGTATTTTGTTTTTCTCTTGGAGGGAACTGTTACTGCGGGCTCATGGCTTTTGGTTCCTTCTTCCTCGCATATATATATATATATATATATATACATATATATATATATATATATATATATATATATATATATATATATATATATATATATATACTGTATATATATATATATATATCCATCATCCAATCCTACAGTGCCCCATGAGGAGCGTAGGAGCCCGGGGCTAGGCAGTTGGTCCCGACATTTAAGATGAGAGTGACCAGCCTCACTCATCCCTGAGTGGCATTACATGAGCAATCAACCCCAACCACCCATTGGATATAAACTTTCACCGGCTCAATCCGATTGGAGCGCAATAATTACCCACTAAACCACCAGGCGCCAAACTTTGGTTATTTGGTTACAACCCAGCGTAGTAATTGGTTTCCTGGTCCACAGGAAACCATTTGATTTCTCACTCAGTGTAGAGTCTCCCACAGGCTGAAGGAAGTGGAAAGAATGAAGGAAAGAAAGAAGAGGGAGTGTAAAGTCACCCGTAGGCAGAAGGACAAGGAAAGAATGAAGGAAAAAAAGACAGAAGAGAATGGAAGGAAAGAACGATAGAGAGGAAAGGGCAGACACCCGAGAGCGCACTACATCGAGTGAGTGGATGGTGAGCGCCCCCACTTTCCACACACACACACACACACACACACACATATATATATATATATATATATATATATATATATATATATATATATATATATATATATATATATATTTAAGCTGTGAGCGCACATGTCTCTTATAAATTACAGCTAACTGCTCATCAGCGAAAAAGTTACGGACTCTGTACAATAATCCAAGTTTCTTTGAGACAGTCTTAGCAAGTGATCTGACATGAGAGGTTCAGCTGAGGGCATTGTTAAGTGAGACACGGACAATTTCAATATACTGTATATATATATATATATATATATATATATATATATATATATATATATATATATATATATATATAATAACTCATATCCACTTGTCTCACTCCTGCCCCGTGTCCTTCCAACAGTCGCCAAGCTTCTCTTCCATACATTAGGGTATGGATCACAAGACTGTCAGCGAGAGGCTGTTTTTCTTCCACACACTTTATTCCCTATATCTAATCACTGGTTTCAGTGAAGTAACAACCTTATTTCCCCGCTGTACCACTTGCCGCATTTCTTCCTTTTTAATTTATATCCTTACTTTTCACACTACCATGTTGTTCGGAGGCACTCACATTCTCCATTTCCTGACCATCTAGTCTCACTGTGCATTCTGTGATATAATTTCTATCAAGGAGCTGAACTTTGCTCATACCTACATTCATTAGAAGACATCGTTTCTTGCATAGATTTGCAGACTCATTCATCGACCCTTCAAACACCAAATTATTCAGCACCTTATACATTCCTTGTCAGTCTACTGTCATTTGTTTTCTCCAGATCCATGTGGGCGGCATGCAGTTCTTTCCTTTCTCAAGAAGCGAACAAGCTGAGGCTGTTGTATCTATCTATCTATCTGTCTATTGCCAGACGCCTCAATCCCGTTTGTGGTGGCCACAAACAAACAAATCGCCTCCAAGTCGCCTTGTCCCCCGCCATTTCACTGCCCTGCTCCCAACTCACACACCCCTCTCTCATATACCTCTCCACCCCATCCCTCCATCTCATCCTCGGCCTCCCCCTCCCTCTTCCCCCCTCCACCTCACTCACATACACTCTCTTCGTCAGTCTTTCACCCTCCATCCTCTCCACATGGCCAAACCACCTCAGTGTGTTCCACATAACGCTCCCTATCACATCCACATCAACACCACAACGTTCCTTTATATCCTCATTCGTCAGCCTATCTCTCCATGTGACTCCACAGGCTCCTCTTAAATAACTCATTTCCACTGCTTTCACTCTTGACTTGTGTCCTTCCAACAACGTCCAAGCTTCACTTCCGTACGTTAGAGTTGGTATCACAATACTGTCATGTAGTAACTTTTTCACTTCCATGCTCACTTCCCTGTTTCTTATCACTGCTTTCAAAGAACCAGCAACCTTTCTTCCCTGCTATACCCTTTCAAGTACTTCACCCTCCAAACCTCCATCCTTACTCATCACACTACCCAAGTACTTAAACGTACTCACATTTTCCAATTCCTCACCATCCAACCTCGCTGTACATTCACTGACTTCACCTCTCTCAAAGACCATCACTTTACTCTTCCCTACATTCACCTTTGGATTCAGTTTCTTACACACTCTCCCAAACTCATAAACCAAGCCTTGCAGCTCCCATTCGTCTTCACTCAACAACACAGTATCATTTGCAAACAACAGTACAGGGAGTTTCCAAACACTATCCTCTCTCACCAGCGCCACTCCAACATCCACTACCCTACCTTGTACCTCTTTTATTACCCCATCCATGTACAGATTGAACAACCATGGAGACATGACACATCCCTGTTTCAACCCAACTTTCAAAGAGAAAAATTCACTTAGTTCACCATCCACACGCACTGCAGCCTTCGCACCATCGTACATACTCTTCACAGCATTCAACAACTTCCCGTCTACTCCATATATTCTTAACACTTTCCACAATCCTTGTCTATCCACCCTGTCATATGCTTTCTCCAAATCCATGAAAGCCGCATACAACTTCTTTCCCTTCTCTAGAAACTTTTCCACTAAAGATCTAAGAATGAATATCTGATCTACACAACCTCTTCCCTTCCTAAAGCCTTCCTGTTCTTCTCCAACTAATTTCTGTGTTCTTTCTCTAACTCTGTCAATAAGTATCCTACAATACACTTTTCCTATTGTACAAAGAAGACAAATGCCTCTGTGATTACCACACACTTCTTTTTCCCCTTTTCCTTTGTACAAGGGAATAATTATACCTGATTTCCAATCCTCCGGGACTCTACCTTCCTCCCAGGCTAATCGCACATCTTCCACATCCATTCTACTACTATCTCTCCCCCATGCTTCAGCATTTCACCACACACTCCATCAATTCCTGGGGCTTTCCCAGATTTAACTTTCTTCATTAGTTCCAGAACTTCTATCCTACTGATTTCTTCCTGTCTTCTCACCTCCCTCCTTCTCCCAGCCATTCCCCAGCCACTTATACTCGCATTACTTCCATCCTGTATGTTCAACAATTCCTTAAAGTGTTCTCTCCATCTGCTCACTTTTTCTCCCTTCTCCACTAGTAATCTACCATTTTTATCTTTCACTCCCCTGCTAACTTCACTTCCACCCTGTCTTACTCTTTTCACCTCTTTCCAGAACATTTTCTTACAGTCCCTCGACTTTACACTCAAATTCCTTCCAAATTTCTCATCCACTCTCTTCTTACTCTCTCTTACTAATCTTTTCACCTCTCTCTTTCTTTCTACATATAACTCTCTCTTCCGCCTCTCAACTTCTTCCACGCCCCTATTTCTCATCCATTCATTGTATGCTTTCTTCTTTTGTGCCACAGCCTGTTTCACCTCTTCAGTCCACCATGCTGTTCCTTGCACCCCCCTCTGTCTTCTCTTCCTTCCACACACCACATCACATGCTGCACATATTTCTTCTGTAAATATGCTACACACACCTTCCACGTCTCCCATCTGCTCCAATTCATATTTGCCCAATCGTTCCTCCACTTCTCTCTTATACTCTGCCTTTTTCTCATCCTCTTGTAACCTTTCCACTCTCCTTGCAACTACTCCTTCCTCTCGTCTTTCCCTTCTCTTATTTCTCCATTCTAATTGGACCTTGATTCTGGCCACCATCAAGTAGTGGTCAGAAAGTCCACTCCCCCAACCTCTATAAACTCTTGCATCCATTACACATCTTCGCATCCTTTCATCCACACACACATAATCAGTCATTGCCTTCCTTTCATTCAGTTCACCACCTACCCTTCTCATCACTCGCCATGTACTCGTATACCTGTGGATCATTTTATGCCTGAAGAGGGTATTGGCTACCACCAACCCCCTCCCAGCACAAATGTCCACTAACGCTGTTGTAACTGACTCAAAAAAAAAAAAAAAAAAAATTGTTTATCTGGAACAGACTGTTGAGTTGCTCTGGGTATGAACAATTGAAAAGTGGCAGATTAAAAAGTCGACCTTCAGCAGCATAAACGAGTTTGGCATTGTACTGGATAAAATATTAGAAATGTTTTGACCATGAAAGGGTTTAAGATGGCTTACCATTAATGGCTATCGACTGTACGAAGGGTCATTGAGGCAGATAACCAAGTTTTGCTAAGGCTTAATTTTCACCTCTAACGCAACACACAACCATCATTTTTACAGTCAGATTAAAAATTTTACTGCCAGGTGAACTGAGATACAGAAATGCAAACTCTGTCCAGTTGTATGACTGAGCCGAATATTAAACTTGGGGTTTTCCAGCTGCGTGATACGTGTGCTGCCGCTGCGTCACCAACCTTCGTTGACACGGTTAAACGTAGCTGTTTAAGTTGCTGTTATTGACCAGCTCTAGGTGGCGTCTCTATCCTGTCAATTGTTGTTTAGGAAAAACCTCAGTACTTGTGGTGAAAAAAAAAAAATTCCAGGTGATTTCTGGGTCGTACGTCTTTATGCAGAATTGAATGAAACATATGTACCTCAGTTTCTAGGAAGGAATATTCTATAGTGTACCTCCTCAAGTGTCCTAAATTTATTAAATTTTCTAACAAAGGAAAAAGTGTTATCCAATAACAGTTTTATGAGGACAAGGTGAAAAAGGGCATGCCAAAAATTGGTAAGCAATATTCTGGTCAGTATCTATTATATTTTAGCTGTAATGATTTTTTTTTTTTTTTTTTTATAGTTTTACACCGTGTCCCCTTTTTTTTTTCGATCTGGGCAAGGGTGTTGCCCATGGGTAGTGGACTTTGCTCTTGGAGCGTGTAGGAGTTTATGATCACCAGAAAAAAATAAGAACTTGGGAAATTCAGCGTTTATCGGCACTTCCCTAGGCATGTCGCACTCAGAGCCGGGACCGCTACTGAAGTAAGTCACAGTTTACATGCTACACATAGGTAGGAAATTTGCGTTTCATTATGCAGGAATGAGGAATAGTACGATCTGAATCTTTCATCCCGTGGACACCATTTCTGTTATACCTGCTATATTCAAACGAGTTTAATCACCGTGGAAGATACCGTCTGAACTAGAGGTGTCAGACATAACCTTCACTGAGCCTTCGCCAACAGAGCTTTTTCCAAAATTAAGAATAATCTCTTGGGGGTAGTAAGCTTAAATAAATACGTCTGCGTACTGCATGACTTAAGACTGCCATCTCTCTCTCTCTCTCTCTCTCTCTCTCTGAAGAGGAATGTTAATTATTTAAATTAAGACATTATTTCCAAGTCTTGGGAATATTGTGTTTGAAGGACTTGAAATATCTGGTAAAGGGAAAGCAAGCTCAGGAGAATTGTTTCAGGAAGATGATACAGGTTTCAACTTAAGTTTGTTGCACAGTGTAATCATTCCCTTGAACAAAGGAAAAAAGAAGCGTGTGGCAATCACAGGGTATTTTGCCTTCTTAGTGTAATAGGAAAAGTATGTGGTAGGATACTTATTGACTGAGCCAGGAAAATAACAAAGGTATTAGTTGGAGAAGAACAGGGAGGTTTTAGGAAAGGAAGAGGTTCAGTAGATTTAATATTCATTCTAATGTCTTCAGTGGAAAAGTTTCTAGTGAAGGAAAAGAAGTTGTATGCCGCCTTCATGGATTTGGAGAAAGCATATGACATTGGATAGAGAAGGAATGTGGAAATATTAAAAATATATGGAGTAAATGGGGAACTGGTGAATGCCGTGAAGAGTATGTATGAGGGAGCTAAGGCTGTAGTACGTGCGGATGGTAAACTGAGTGATTTTTTCTGTTTGAATCTTGGACTGAAACAGGGATGTAGCGTGTCTCCATGGTTGTTCAGTCTGTATAAGGACTGGGTTATAAAAGAGATACAAGATAGTGCAGTGGATGTTGGAACGGCCATAATGTGAGAGGGCAACGTTTGGTAAAGTTCTGTTCTGTTGTTTGCAGATGATACTGTATTGTTAAGTGAAGATGAAGGTGAGCTGCAAGGCTTGGTGAATGAGTTTGGGAGAGTATTTAGGAAGCGCAATCTAAAGGTGAATGTAAGGAAGATTAAAGTTGCGGTTTTCGAGAGAAATGAATTCGCCGAATGAACACTGAGTACTTGAGTAGTGTGATGAGTAAGGATGGAAGTTTAGAGCATGAAGTGCTTCAATGTATACAACAGGGAAGATAAGTTGATTGTTCTTTGAAAACAGTTATTAGAAATAAGGAAATGTCTTTAAAAGACCTTCTTACAAACACTAATACCAAATCATCACTGACAGAGCTTTTAGCAAATGCTCTTTTAGAAGATTGCAAGGACTCAAAACAAGACTTAGTCATGTGACAAAACCAAGTCCGGTTTAATTGTCCTGATCTACTATCAGATGACATGAAGACTCATTGCCATGAGGAAGCTGACACGCTGATCCCACTGCTGTGTTGGATGTGATAAGAGAATCTAAACATAGAGATTGATATATGGTTATGGTCTCCAGGTACAGATGTTCTTATTCTTCTGATGGACTTGGCTGCAAATGGCCATCTAGGTGTATTCACTGTTCTTCACATGTTGACTGGAATAGGAAGGAAATATAGAGCAATCGATGTGTGAGAATGAGTGGCAGCCATTGGAAATGATAAATCAAGAGGACTGATTGGTCATTATCACTTCACTGGTGCAGGCTGGGGTGGTAAATTCGCTGTAGTGTCAAAAACAGCATGGGTTACGGCATGTCTTGTGCTTCCTCCCAGTGATGACATTGTACTAACATTAGCAAGCATGGGCAAGGATACAAATGCTGATCAGGCCCCGACAGTATCACTTGACGATGGTGGCAATATCCCGGAACTACAGTATATCGCCTTACTGAGCGATTTGTCTGCAAGGTGAATTTGGAACAAAGTCACATCGACACTCCACCAGAGCTTCGATGAGAACTTTTCAGTAAGAAAAACCTTGAGGGTGAGAGGCTCCCTCCAACTCGGGGAAAACTTCTACCACACATTCTTCGAGCAACTTACATGTCAGTGAGGGACAAGTCTTTTACTTCATCCATGCTCAAACTGCCAACACTTGAACTGAATGGATGGGAAGTCAATCCAGGTGGTGGATACCTTGCAATCAAGTGTTTTAAAAATCCACCACCTGAAGCAATTGTGGATCTCGTCAAGCGTGGATGACGACGTTCATGTGATTCATCTAAATGTTCTTGTCTGAGGAATGGCCTCTTGTGTACAGCTTTACGTAAGTGCAAGGATTGTCCCAACGTGGGTCAAGTAAACCTTAATGACCAAATCGATGACAGTGGCTTATGAGCCATAAAAGGATCGTGATCCGTACCATCCCACGAGAGTTGTACAGGTTCAGGAAGAAGAAGAAGGAGTAGGAGCATCTGTGACAACCTTAACTCATTTCTACATTATATGCACTGTCAGCGAGTAAATAGGTTCATACCTGAATAAACAGTGGTAAAATGAAGTCATGGTCATTAGGGATCAAGCGATACCTTTGTAGGGGATGAGAACAGTTACCCAGATTTCTTTACAAGATTACGAGATAACCTTAAGTGATTTGAAAAGTGCAGTTTGAGTTTAAAACATTTTCGTCTCAACATAAGCTCAGAAGTATGTTTAAACGCATTTGTTTTGACTCTAAGGTATGACCTTGACCCTTGAAGTCATCGAAACCTGTCTGAACTGACTTGGTGTTCTAAACATTATCAGTTCAGATTCTTAAATCATTTCAGTATGTGCTGGCGTAACCAATTTATGCTTATTTCTGCGTTAGGGAAGTGAAATTAAGGACAAGATCATTGAGGGGTCAAGTGACCCTTTAAAGGGGTCGGAAAACTTGTCACCATCCGTTTTCGTAAATGTTGTGTCCAAAGGATAAAAGAAAAAAAAAAAGGACATGGCCAACCACACTAAGAGGATGGAGACCGAGAGACTAACGTGGAGAGTGTATGTGAGTGAGGTGGAGGGAGGGAGAGGGAGGGGGGAGACCGTGGATGGGGTGGAGGGAGGGAGTAGAGAGGTATATGAGGTGTATGTGAGCTAGGGGGAGGCAGCGAAATGGCGGGGGACAGGGGGATATGGAGGAGATTTGTTTGTGGCCCACCCTTTACGGAATTAAGGCGTCTGGCTGTGGATAGATAGAATTTGGGTCTGAGTAAATTAAATACTTCGATGAGTTTTTTACGCATCCCTTACCAAATAAAAGCTGTCCGAGACTATTCTTGAACATTTCAATGAAGGATCACCACCAACATCACTAGGTAGAATTTCCACTCATTCCCTATCCTATACCCAAACCACCAAATGAAAGGTGGAAGGAATGGAAAGAAGGTAAGGAAAATGAAAAAATAAAGCAGCAAATGAGGAGTGTGAAAGGAAAAATTGTATAGAAAACAAAGTAGAAGCTAGAGTTAAAGTATGAAGAAATGAGATAAAATGGGGACCATCAGAGACAGAATGAGGAGAAAACAATGGAGAAACGGATAAAGAGCGATGAGGAGAGTTAATGAGACAGCAAAGAAGGAAAAAGGAGGCAGCGGAGGAGAAATAACGAGCAATAACATGACCAGAGAATCAGAAAAGAGAAAAGTGAGAGGGGAGACGCGAAAGAGAGAAAGTAAGAAAATGAAAGGAGGCAGAGAAATTGACTAAAATGCCAGTAACAATGCAAAGCGGAGGGAAAGAAAGGAGAGGACGGGAAAGTTGAGAAGATAGAGAAGGAGGGAGTGTGGAGGAAAAGGAATGAGACAGAGTAGCGAAGGGAAGAAAATGGTGGGTAAGCAAACGAGAAGGAGATTGAAGTAAAGGAAATAAAATGATAAGATAAATAATAACAGAGGGAAAGAAGGGGAGACAACAAGGCAGAATAACAGAAAAGACTGTAGGAGAAATAAGAAAGTAGTTAGAGGATCAGAGGAAAAAATGAAGGAGGAAAAAGATCAGGGAAAGAAGAAGGGAAGCGAGATAAGGAAGAGAATGGGAAATGAGAAATTTGGAAGGATTAGAGGGAGAAGAAAAGAGGAAAGAAAATATAAGAAGGTGAAATGTTGGAAGTATGGGAAGGATAAAAGGAGAGGTGAGCAAAGGATATAGGAAGACAAGCTATTTTATAAGAAAAAAGAAGGGAGAAAAGAGAAGGAAAAAAAAACGAAAACAGGAGTAACGAGAAGCAGACAAGGAGGAGAGAGAGGAGGTGAAAAGCAAAATAAAGAGGAAGAGAACGAGAAAACTGCATGTAGGTAGAAGGAAAACTGAAACATTGAAAACATCAATACGAGAGAGAGAGAGAGAGAGAGAGAGAGAGAGAGAGAGAGAGAGAGAGAGAGAGAGAGAGAGAGAGAGAGAGAGAGACAGACAGACAGACAGACAGAGACAGAGACAGAGACAGAGACAGAGACAGACAGACAGACAGAGAGGATGGGAAGGGGAGCTGCACAGATTCACCATCATCTCGACCTTATTGTCCCCAGGGAACAGTCTGACCTTCACAATAATTTAAGCTTCACCATATAAATGGCGAAGCTTATTGCTTTCGTAAGTATTATTATTTTTCTTTGCATTTTTTTTTCTTAGATCTTGATGAGATTATACAGAAAGATACCCTAGGGCTACCTACCCAAGTGCTTGTGCCAAATATAAAAGACTTTGACCTATTTTTCAAGGTTAAATATTCATTTTTGGTGCAAAAATTGCATTTATGAAACTGAAATATCTCAAAAACTAATCGAGACACAGCTATCTGGTTGTAAATCCGATGAAATAATATTGCTGAAAATTTTGGCTTAATATTTTGCCATTTATCCTGATGGAAAGTACCGAATTCAAATCTGTTCAGTGTTCTCTTTGTCGCACGTTTTAGAGAAAACTACAAAAACTGTAACTTTACAGAAATATTGCTGTGATCCCTCTTCTTATCTGAAAGGAGTATGGTTACAGTTTAGCATAAAGTTGGCCAGTTATTGAGACAAATGGACAATGTAACCATGTGTTCTTCCACACCTTTGTCTTCAGATCCTGTTGATATTACACAAGAAGCTACCTTAGGTTAGTCTAAGTACATGTTCCACATATGAATGACCTTCAACTACTTTTAAAGGTCACAGGCAAGTTTATGATGCCAAAATTTTGTATCATTATACCGTAAATAATTATGGCGAAGCTTTCTTACTGTGGCAAAAAAAATAAAAAAAAATAGGTAAACAGGTAACTAGGTATAATATCTTTTTTATATTAATACAGTATGCACACAAGTGCAGGCAAACATAAATACCCAGCACATCCATATCCACACAAATAAATACATTATAACACGTACACGAACATAAAAGAAGCTCAACACAGAACACGAACCCCAACAGTTTATCCTCCCGTCGTAAAGGTACATGTAAGGGAATAACAGTTCTTAATTACTCGATACTGACATCAACGTGTGTGTGTGTGTGTGTGTGTATGTGAGAGAGAGAGAGAGAGAGAGAGAGAGAGAGAGAGAGAGAGAGAGAGAGAGAGAGAGAATACTGCATGATGTTAATTGCTATAGACTTGCTCTGCAAACAATGTAGATCACTTGTATTCACGGAATCTGCTAGTGAGCTACGAGTACAGGGAATATGAAGCAAAGTGACTAAATTCTTTGCCGTCTTAACTATCTGATGTTCAAGAAAATTCTTATACAGTGTTCTGCCTCACGCCCAAATATATTATTAAAGTAACACTGTGTCATAATAACCAAAGAGTGTTAATAATGGCACTGTTAACCGTCTCATCATCGGGACAACTGTACCATTTGATTTTAGCTGTCTTCAGACAATGCAATTTAGCTAAGACTGAATCCCGGGAGTCTGAGAATGTATCTTGCCCCCCCAAATGCCACCTTTCCATCTTGAAAGCCAAGTTTTAATATTTTGATAAGATATCAACACGATTGCGGCGGCAGTAACGAAGAAATTCTATGGAAAGGAAGCACAGCCACAGTACCATAAAATCTGCCATAAACGTACGGAAAAAGGGCTGTAAAAGAGTAAACACCTCCAGCATGTTACCACCCCCAGGTTCCTAACACTTTCTCTGCTGAATAAATTCCTCAGATGTTAGTTGGATTAAAATACGGGACGCGACCACCATTGTTTTGGTGAACGAACTGACGCTTTCCCATTTCCTCTCCCCCGCCCTCCCGACTGATATATTCACGGACACGCACTGAAGTAGCAACACGTCTCGTTATTACGGCTATGACGAAAATCTCACACCCTCTATTGCCCTCCACTTCACTCATAAGTCTCCATCCTCAGCCTACTGCGTTATTATTTTCCCTCATATTCTCTCCAGCTCGAATAACATAGAGAGTTAAGCCATAGGGAAGTGGAGAGACGGTTAAAACAAATACACGGTACAGACACTGCAAGAAGGTGGTGTTGGCAGACAGTGGTAAGGTGACTCATAGGACTAACACAGGACACAGACGGAGAAACAGAAGACAGGAGTTGCAGGTAGTGGTTAGGTGGAGGGTAGGACAGATACAGTGAGCAGAAGGTGAAGCAGCAGTAGTAGGAATAGTAGTAGTAGTAGTAGTAGTGGTCGTAGTAGTAGTAGTAGCAGCAGCAGCAGTAGAAGTTGTTGCTTGTATATTATTATTATTATTATTATTATTACTGGTGGCCGGAGTAGCAGCAGCACTAGTATGGTAGGACACACACAAAGTATAGTATACGTTTGACTATTTGATTGTTACGGACTGGCATTAGCTTGTGAGCAGTCAGTGGAACTTAAACCTGCGTTTGAGTGTCCTCCAGGCATGAGGCCAGTAACCGAAGCAAATCTGTAAATAACAAGCCCATTTCTGGAAACTGAAATAGTAAAGTATATTACGCGTGTGAGCAGCGAGAGGGTTAATGGTAACAGCATTAACCGGTTAATTGTTATATTATATCACGAGTAAACGAAAACGAAAAGACTTTTGTCCTGAACACGTCTCACAGTGCACTCGTAAGAGTTAAAGACAACATTTATGCAAATGAGTAGTTGTATCTATCAAGGACCTTCGTTGCATATCATGACGAAATTTAGCGTACAATTAGGTATCAGAATAATGTACTCAAAATCTCAACCTCTTGGTCTCCACATTTTTCATCCCTTCCTCCCTCACATCTTTCCCCAACAGAGTATATTGCCTATTATCCTCCTATCTACTGACTCTTTATTTGCAACTTCTTTTTATGCCTTCCTATATCAGGTCAACTTTGTTTCGAATTTCCTTTCTACACTTTTTTCTTTCTCTCTTTCTTGCTCGTCTATGCCCATCTAATTATTCCGCTTCACGATCAAGTTCTCTGGTGAGCTCCTCATCCCCACCTCTCATGTGCACTTCCTCCATCCCCCCCCTCCTCTCTCTCTCTCTCTCTCTCTCTCTCTCTCTCTCTATATATATATATATATATATATATATATACCTAGGCTGCTTCCCCCGAAGAAAGGGGGGTTGCCGAGACAGGACGACACGCTCCCAATGTATTCATCCACACACACACATTTACTTGTATCTTAGCCCCAAGGGGAGAAGGGACAGATCCTCACTACACCACAACGCACAAGGGTCAACTGCACATTCCAATCAGCGACATCCGCAAGAGGGCCAAACAGCAAAGCTGGTTTACCCCTGCCTCATCATAAAGAATCCATCCCCTTACCCACACCTGACTTCATCAGCTGATCAGATCAAATGCGGGAGAATATCCCCTTAGGGTCGCGTGACCATTTATTCATTCACAATTTTTCTCCAGTCATCCATATCACTCATAGCCACTCTTCCTTGCAGTACAGACATCCCGCTCGCATCCATCTCTCTCTTCACACTGTCCATCCATCCTAATCGTGGTCTTCCTCTCAGCCTTACACCCCTCACATCCGATCCATTTGTCTTTTTCACCAATGGCTCTTCATCCATTCTCTTGACATGCCCAAACCATCGCAACACTCTCTGCTCAGCTCGATCAGCCATCTCCCACATAACTCCAGTTCTCCCTCACACTTCATCATTTCTCACTCGATCCATACTCGTCACTCCACACATACTCCTCAGACACGTCATTTATATTACATTCAAACTCTTCCTCTCTACTAAAAACATATTCCATATTTCAGTCCCATATAACGCATCGGTACCACTACACCATCATACAACCTTCTCTTTACATCCATTCTAAGCGAACAACATCTAAAAACTTTTTTCATTCCTTCCAACACTTTTCCTACTTCATTCATTCTAAACTTCACCTTTACATCTATTCTTCCACAGCAACATGTGACCCGAAATGTTTTCACTCTACCTCCTCAAGCAACTCATCACTCAAAACTACATTCATCCTCTTACTATCTACCAACCTCGTACACTTCACAGCTTTACTCTTATTCTCATATGCTCTCAATTTCCTGCTTTCACACACCCTTCCAAACTCCTCTACCAACTGTCTCAATCTCTCCTCCGAATCGGCCACCAGTGCAGTATCATTCGCAAACAGCAGCTGATTCAGAATCCACTCTCTACCATCAGCAATCACCAGACTCAAATCTCCACCTAACACTCTCACATTCACCTCCCTTACAACACCATCCATATAAATATTAAACAACCAAGGAGACATCACACATCATTTCCACAGCCCCACTCTCACGGGAAGCCAATCACTCACAGCATTTCCTACACTTACACACGCTCTGCTATTTTTATAAAAATTTTCACTCCTTTTAACAACCTACCACCTAGTCCATACAATCCCAAGCCAGTCCACAGCGCCTCCCTATCAGTTCTATCATACGCTTTCTCTAAATCAGTGAAAAGTATTTGGCGAAAGGTAAGTTTCGCCAAATACTTTTCACACATCTGTTATACAGCAAACACCTTATCCACGCATCCCTTCCCACTCCTAACATCACACTGCTCATCACCAGTCACTCCCTCTGTACCCTTTCTAACTCTTCTAATCAACACTCTATCATACGCCTTACCTTCATCATTCAAGAGACTTACACCCCTAATACTTGTACAGTCGCCCTAAAAAGTGACGGCAGAGTATCCTTAAGTTGGTCAGCGTCACTCCACACATACTCCTCCTTATATCTTTACATGGTGAAACTATTATGTAAAACTGTTACAGAAAACAATATATAAATGCCAAAATGCCAGTATATTTCAAAATTGTAGGAAGCAGTGCGTTTGTCACGATAATTGGAAATCCTATACA
Organism: Coenobita brevimanus; assembly: GCF_032717465.1. Classification (NCBI taxonomy): domain Eukaryota; kingdom Metazoa; phylum Arthropoda; class Malacostraca; order Decapoda; family Coenobitidae; genus Coenobita; species Coenobita brevimanus. Next base: position 18,502,318 of record NC_136979.1, on the reverse strand, counting down.
GAACTAATTGAAATTTCAGAACTATCGCCAAAGGACTAATTTGCGGAGTTCATATCAAGTATGGTAATACGCAATAATTTTTAGTAGCGTAAGACTGAAAAGAAGAGATTCAATAAACAAATAGAATCAGCTATTATTATTTATAAAATAACTTCGGTTGCAGTATTTGGGAATAATTTAAAGTAATTTATTTCTGTTTGTTTCTTCATGGACAACGACAGAAAGCGGGAAAGCGGTGTAAGTTAGTAGGACTATTTTAAATGGTTCGGTCAACAAGCACGAAAAGAGACAACTTATACTCAAAGACATGCAGTTATTACACCGCATTTAGCCGGTTTTCCGTTAAGAAAAATCTCTGGAAGAATTAATATATGCCAGTGAATGAAATGTAAAGAAAGAACCTCGGAAATCTACCGATAGTCGGAGCTCCTTGGAGAATGTCAACTTGTCATAGCCTAGTATCCTCAATATCCTCAGTTCCTAAACGATAGGCGAGTAATAAAATTCAGAGATTCATAAACAGTTCATTGAGTTCAAAACTTCGAGATCGGCATTTTCGGTTATCCAGGATGTAGCTTTTTTTTTTTTTTTTTTTTTTTTTTAATGAAAGGTGTTACAGATTAAAAGATAAAAGTGGTAAGCATGTGCTTTTGCAGTGCAAGAGTTTATACTCGTAAAGTCATGTTTTCGTCCTTTTTTTTGCTTAGTGTAAGAGAAAAGGGTAAAATCTGTCATACCTCCTTGCAACTGAAAATAAGTTTGCATCACTGGGAATAAAGTAGCTAATAATAATTGTTATAAGCTAGAAGACAAGGAATAAAAGGCAGAAAGGTCTTGCTGCTACCACACGTAGGTTAATACTCGCATTACCAAGACAATTTCGTTGTCGTGGCATCCTTATTGTTGTTATATCATCACCAAAGCATTTGCAAATCGGTAGTGTATTGCAGTCACAAGGATTCTCCTGAACTGGTCATCGAACTAGAGCATTTGTATTTGAAATCCTGGGAAGCAAATATATCAGCGACACAGGGTTATACTACGTGCCGCATATGGAGTAATACATTACATATTCATTCAGATCGGG